>NW_026734441.1:0-300000 GCF_949786415.1 Peromyscus eremicus | reverse complement strand
ATAGTGACTCTTCTTACCAGAAAACAACTATGTCTCGTAGGACCAGAAACTGCATGATATTCAACTCCATTTAGGACTGCGAAACAAACGCTAGCTTGCCTTACTAGAAACACACTCTGCTTTAGAGAAAAGAGCACTTTTCTACTATACTGTGTATCCTATGGGGTCCAAACAGTGCGCTTGCTATGAACAAAAGAACTGTGCTTCCTACACACACTGATCATATCTAGTTCTACTCTGCTTAGGAAACTGACAAGAACAGTAGCACCTATTCAGTCCAATACACTGTACTTGCTGGGAACAGACGCGAGTGCTATTTGCACTGTGTATGGCAATGGGAGCGCAATGTGACTTTTCTTACCAGAAAACAACTCTTGTTCATAGGACCAAAAACTGCATGTTATTCAACTCCATTTAGGACTAGGAAACAAACGCTAGCTTGCCTTACAAAAAACACACTCTGCTTTTGAGTAAAGAGTACTATTCTTCACTACTGTGTTTCCTATAGTGCCAGAACAGTGATCTTGCTCAGAACATAAGAACTGTGCTTCCTACACACACGGCCCATATCTAGTTCAACTCTGCTTAGGAAACTGACAAGAACAGTAGCTCCTCTTCACTCCGATACACTGTACTTGCTGTGAGCAGACGCTAGTGCTATTTGCACTGTGTATGGCAATGGCAGTGCAATAGTGACTCTTCTTACCATAAAACAACTCTTGCTCATAGGACCAGAAACTGCATGTGATTCAACTCCATTTAGGACTGGGAAACAAACGCTAGCTCTCCTTACAAGAAACACACTCTGCTTTTGAGAAAAGAGCACTCTTCTACTCTACTGTGTTTCCTATTGGGTCTGAACAGTGAGCTTCCTCAGAACAAAAGAAATGTGCTTCCTACACACACGGCCATATCTAGTTCAATTCTGCTTAGGAACCTGACAAGAACAGTAGATACTCTTAAGTCCAATACACTGTAATTGCTGGGAACAGACGCCAGTGCTATTTGTCCTGTGTATGGCAATGGCAGCGCAATAGTGACTCTTCTTACCATAAAACAACTCTTGCTCATAGGACCAGAAACTGCATGTGATTCAACTCCATTTAGGACTGGGAAACAAACACTAGCTCTCCTTACAAGAAACACACTCTGCTTTTGAGAAAAGAGCACTCATCTACTCTACTGTGTTTCCTATGGGGTCCGAACAGTGAGCTTGCTCAGAACAAAAGAACTGTGCTTCCTACACACACGGCCATATCTAGTTCAATTCTGCTTAGGAACCTGAAAAGAACAGTAGATCCTCTTCAGTCCAATACACTGTACTTGCTGGGAAAAGACGCCAGTGCTATTTGCACTGTGTATGGCAATGGCAGTGCAATAGTGACTATTTTTACCATAAAACAATTCTTGCTCGTAGGACCAGAAACTGCATGTGATTCAACTCCATTTAGGACTGGGAAACAAACACTAGCTCGCCTTACAAGAAACATACTCTGCTTTAGAGAAAAGAGTACTCTTCTACTCTACTGTGTTTCCTATAGGGCCAGAACAGTGAGCTTGCTCAGAACAAAAGAACTGTGCTTCCTACACACACTGATCATATCTAGTTCAACTCTGCTTAGGAAACTGACAAGAACAGTATCTCCTCTTCAGTCCGATACACTGTACTTGCTGGGAACAGACGCGAGTTCTCTTTGCACTGTGTATGGTAATGGGAACACAAAAGTGACTTTCCTTACCAGAAAACAACTCTTGATAGTAGGACAGAAACTGCATGTGATTCAACTCCATTTTAGACTGGGAAACAAACGCTTGCTTGCCTTACAAGAAACACGCTATACTTTTGAGAAAAGAGCACTCTTCTACACTACTGTGTTTCCTATGCGGTCCGAACAGTGAGCTTGCTCTGAACAAAAGAACTGTGCTTCCTACACACACTGATCATATCTAGTTCAACTCTGCTTAGGAAACTGACAAGAACAGTAGCTCCTCTTCAGTCCAATACACTGTACTTGCTGGGAACAGACACGAGTGCTATTTGCACTGTGTATGGCAATTGGAGCACAATTGTGACTCTTCTTACCAGAAAAAAACTCTGGCTCGTAGGACCAAAAACTGCCTGTGACTCAACTCCATTTAGGACTGGGAAACAAACGCGAGCTCGCCTTACAAGAAACACACTCTGCTTTAGAGAAAAGAGCACTCTTCTACTCTACTGTGTTTCGTATGGGGTCCGAACAGTGAGGTTGCTGAGAACAAAAGAACTGTGCTTCCTACACACACGGCCATATCTAGTTCAACTCTGCTTAGGAACCTGACAAGAACAGCAGATCCTCTTCAGTCCAATACACTGTATTTGCTGTGAACAGAGGCCAGAGCTATTTGTCCTGTGTATGGCAATGCCAGCACAATAGTGACTCTTCTTACGAGAAAACAACTCTTGCTCGTAGTACCAGAAACTGCATCGGATTCAACTCCATTTAGGACTGCGAAACAAACGCTAGCTTGCCTTACAAGAAACACACTCTGCTTTGGAGAAAAGAGCACTCTTCTACTCTACTGTGTATCCTTTGGGGTCCAAACAGTGAGCTTGCTCAGAACAAAAGAACTGTGCTTCCTACACACAGGGGCCATATCTAGTTCAACTCTGCTTAGGAAACTGACAAGAACAGTAGCACCTATTCAGTCCAATACACTGTACTTGCTGGGAACAGACGCGAGTACTCTTTGCACTGTGTATGGCAATGGGAGCGCAATGTGACTTTCCTTACCAGAAAACAACTCTTGTTCATAGGACCAGAAATTGCATGTGATTCAACTCCATTTAGTACTGGGAAACAAACGCTAGCTCTCCTTACATGAAACACACTCTTCTTTTGAGAAAAGAGCACTCTTCTACTCTATTGTATTTCCTATGGGGTCCGAACAGTGAGCTTGCGCAGAACAAAAGAACTGTGCTTCCTACACACACGGCCATATCTCGTTCAATTCTGCTTAGGAAACTGACAAGAACAGTAGCACCTATTCAGTCCAATACACTGTACTTGCTGGGAACAGACGCGAGTGCTATTTGCACTGTGTATGGCATTTGAAGCACAATAGTGACTCTTCTTACCAGAAAACAACTCTTGTACGTAGGACCAAAAACTGCCTGTGACTCAACTCCATTTAGGACTGGGAAACAAACGCGAGCTCGCCTTACAAGAAACACACTCTGCTTTAGAGAAAAGAGCACTCTTCTACTCTACTGTGTTTCCTATAGGGCCAGAACAGTGAGCTAGCTCAGAACAAAAGAACTGTGCTTCCTACACACACGGCCATATCTAGTTCAATTCTGCTTAGGAAACTGACAAGAACTGTAGTTCCTCTTCAGTCCAATACACTGTACTTGCTGCGAACAGATGCCAGTGCTATTTGTCCTGTGTATGGCAATGGCAGCACAATAGTGACTCTTCTTACCAGAAAACAACTATGTCTCGTAGGACCAGAAACTGCATGATATTCAACTCCATTTAGGACTGCGAAACAAACGCTAGCTTGCCTTACTAGAAACACACTCTGCTTTAGAGAAAAGAGCACTCTTCTACTATACTGTGTATCCTATGGGGTCCAAACAGTGAGCTTGCTCAGAACAAAAGAACTGTGCTTCCTACACACACTGATCATATCTAGTTCTACTCTGCTTAGGAAACTGACAAGAACAGTAGCACCTATTCAGTCCAATACACTGTACTTGCTGGGAACAGACGCGAGTGCTATTTGCACTGTGTATGGCAATGGGAGCGCAATGTGTCTTTCCTTACCACAAAACAACTCTTGTTCGTAGGACCAGAAACTGCATGTGATTCAACTCCATTTAGGACTAGGAAACAAACGCTAGCTCGCCTTACAAGAAACATACTCTGCTTTAGAGAAAAGAGCACTCATCTACTCTACTGTGTTTCCTATAGGGCCAGAACAGTGAGCTTGCTTAGAACATAAGAACTGTGCTTCCTACACACACGGGCCATATCTAGTTCAACTCTGCTTAGGAAACTGACAAGAACTGTAGCTCCTCTTCAGTCCGATACACTGTACTTGCTGGGAACAGACGCGAGTGCTATTTGCACTGTGTATGGCAATTGGAGCGCAATAGTGACTTTCCTTAAAAGAAAACAACACTTGCTGGTAGGACCAAAAACTGCATGTGATTCAACTCCATTTGGGACTGGGAAACAAATGCTAGCTCGCCTTACAAGAAACACACTCTGCTTTTGAGAAAAGAGCACTCTTCTACTCTACTGTGTTTCCTATGGGGTCCGAACAGTGAGCTTGCTCAGAAGAAAAGAACTGTGCTTCCTACACACACGGCCATATCTAGTTCAATTCTGCTTAGGTAACTGACAAGAACAGTACCACCTATTCAGTCCAATACAATGTACTTGCTGGGAACAGACGCGAGTGCTATTTGCACTGTGTATGGCAATGGGAGCGCAATGTGACTTTCCTTACCAGAAAACAACTCTTGTTCGTAGGACCAGAAACTGCATGGGATTGAACTCCATTTAGAACTAGGATACAAACGCTAGCTCCCCTTACAAGAAACACACTCTGCTTTAGAGAAAAGAGCACTCATCTACTCTACTGTGTTTCCTATAGGGCCAGAAGAGTGAGCTTGCTCAGAACATATGAACTGGGCTTCCTACACAGGGGCCATATCTAGTTCAACTCTGCTTAGGAAACTGACAAGAATAGTAGCTCCTCTTCAGTCCGATACACTGTACTTGCTGGGAACAGATGCCAGTGATATTTGTCCTGTGTATGGCAATGGCAGCGCAATAGTGACAATTCTTACGATAAAACAACTCTTGCTCGTAGGACCAGAAACTGCATGTGATTCCACTCCATTTAGGACTGGGAAACAAACGCTAGCTTCCCTTACAAGAAACACACTCGGCTTTTGAGAAAAGAGCACTCTTCTACTCTACTGTGTTTCTTATGGGGTCCAAACAGTGAGCTTGCTCAGAACAAAAGAACTGTGCTTCCTACACACGGGCCATATCTAGTTCAACTCTGCTTAGGAAACTGACAAGAAGAATAACTCCTCTTCATCCGATACACTGTATTTGCTGGGAACAGACGCGAGTGATATTTGCACTGTGTATGGCAATGGGAGCGCAATATTGACTTTCCTTACCAGAAAACAACTCTTGTTCGTAGGACCAGAAACTGCATGTGATTCAACTCCATTTAGGACTAGGAAACAAACGCTAGCTCGCCTTACAAGAAACACACTCTGCTTTTGAAAAAAGAGCACTCTTCTACTCTACTGTGTTTCCTATAGAGCCAGAACAGTGAGCTTGCTCAGAACATAAGAACTGTGCTTCTTATAAACACAGGCCATATCTAGTTCAACTCTGCTTAGGAAACTGACAAGAACAGTATCTCCTCTTTAGTCCAATACACTGTACTTGCTGGGAACCGACACGAGTGCTATTTGCACTGTGTATGGCAATTGGAGCACAATAGTGATTCTTCTTACCAGAAAACAACTCTTGCTTGCAGGACAAAAACTGCGTGTGATTCAACTCCATTTAGGACTGGGAAACAAACTCTATCTCGCCTTACAAGAAACACACTCTACTTTTGAGAAAAGAGCACTCTTCTACTCTACTGTGTTTCTTAAAGGGCCAGAACAGTGAGCTTGCTCAGAACAAAAGAACTGTGCTTCCTACACACACGGCCATATCTAGTTCAATTCTGCTTAGGAACCTGACAAGAACAGTAGATCCTCTTCATTCCAATACACTGTACTTGCTGGGATCAGACGCCAGTGCTATTTGTCCTGTGTACGGGATTGGCAGCGCAATAGTGACTATTCTTACCATAAAACAACTCTTGCTCGTAGGACCAGAAACCGCATGTGATTCAACTCCATTTAGGACTGGGTAATAAACGCTAGCTCGCCTTACAAGAAACACACTCTGCTTTTGAGAAAAGAGCACTCTTCTACTCTACTGTTTTTCCTATAGGGCCAGAACAGTGAGCTTGCTCAGAACAAAAGAACTGTGCTTCCCATACACGGGCCATATCTAGTTCAACTCTGCCTAGGAAACTGACAAGAACAGTAGCTCCTCTTCAGTCCGATACACTGTACTTGCTGGGAACAGACGCGAGTGCTATTTGCACTGTGTATGGCAATGGGAGCACAATTGTGACTTTCCTTACCAGAAAACAACTCTTGATCGTAGGACAGAAACTGCATGTGATTCAACTCCATTTAAGACTGGGAAACAAACGCTAGCTTGCCTTACAAGAAACACACTCTACTTTTGAGAAAAGAGCACTCTTCTACACTAATGTGTTTCCTATGCGGTCCGAACAGTGAGGTTGCTGAGGACAAAAGAACTGTGCTTCCTACACACACGGCCATATCTAGTTCAATTCTGCTTAGGAAACTGACAAGAACAGTAGCACCTATTCAGTCCAATACACTGTACTTGCTTGGAACAGACGCGAGTGCTATTTGCACTGTGTATGGCAATGGGAGCGCAATGTGACTTTCCTTACCAGAAAACAACTCTTTTTCATCGGACCAGAAATTGCATGTGATTCAACTCCATTTATTACTGGGAAACAAACGCTAGCTCTCCTTACATGAAACACACTCTGCTTTTGAGAAAAGAGCACTCTTCTACTCTACTGTGTTTCCTATGGTGTCCGAACAGTGAGCTTGCTCAGAGCAAAAGAACTGTGCTTCCTACACACACGGCCATATCTAGTTCAATTCTGCTTAGGAAACTGAGAAGAACAGTAGATCCTCTTCATTCCAATACACTGTACTTGCTGGGAACAGACGCCAGTACTATTTGTCCTGTGTACGGGATTGGCAGCGCAATAGTGACTATTCTTACCATAAAACAACTCTTGCTCATAGGACCAGAAACCGCATGTGATTCAACTCCATTTAGGACTGGGAAATAAACGCTAGCTCGCCTTACAAGAACCACACTCTGCTTTTGAGAAAAGACCACTCTTCTACTCTACTGTTTTTCCTATAGGGCCAGAACAGTGAGCTTGCTCAGAACAAAAGAACTGTGCTTCCCACGCACGGGCCATATCTAGTTCAACTCTGCCTAGGAAACTGACAAGAACAGTAGCTCCTCTTCAGTCCGATACACTGTACTTGCTGGGAACAGACGCGAGTGCTATTTGCACTGTGTATGGCAATGGGAGCACAAAAGTGACTTTCCTTACCAGAAAACAACTCTTGATCGTAGGACAGAAACTGCATGTGATTCAACTCCATTTGAGACTGGGAAACAAACTCTAGCTTGCCTTACAAGAAACACACTCTACTTTTGAGAAAAGAGCACTCTTCTACTCCACTGTGTTTCCAATGGGGTCTGAACAGTGAGCTTGCTCTGAACAAAAGAACTGTGCTTCCTACACACACTGATTATATGTAGTTCAACTCTGCTTAGGAAACTGACAAGAACAGTAGCTCCTCTTCAGTCCAATACACTGTACTTGCTGGGAACAGACACGAGTGCTATTTGCACTGTGTATGGCAATTGGAGCACAATTGTGACTCTTCTTACCAGAAAACAACTCTTGCTCGTAGGACCAAAAACTGCCTGTGACTCAACTCCATTTAGGACTGGGAAACAAACGCGAGCTCGCCTTACAAGAAACACACTCTGCTTTAGAGAAAAGAGCACTCTTCTACTCTACTGTGTTTCGTATGGGGTCCGAACAGTGAGGTTGCTCAGAACAAAAGAACTGTGCTTCCTACACACACGGCCATATCTAGTTCAATTCTGCTTAGGAACCTGACAAGAACAGCAGATCCTCTTCAGTCCAATACACTGTATTTGCTGTGAACAGAGGCCAGTGCTATTTGTCCTGTGTATGGCAATGCCAGCACAATAGTGACACTTCTTACGAGAAAACAACTCTTGCTCGTAGTACCAGAAACTGCATGGGATTCAACTCCATTTAAGACTCGAAACAAACGCTAGCTCGCCTTACAAGAAACACACTCTGCTTTAGAGAAAAGAGCACTCTTCTACTCTACTGTGTATCCTTTGGGGTCCAAACAGTGAGCTTGCACAGAACAAAAGAACTGTGCTTCCTACACACACGGGCCATATCTAGTTCAACTCTGCTTAGGAAACTGACAAGAACAGTAGCACCTATTCAGTCCAATACATTGTACTTGCTTGGAACAGACGCGAGTGCTATTTGCACTGTGTATGGCAATGGGAGCGCAATGTGACTTTCCTTACCAGAAAACAACTCTTGTTCATCGGACCAGAAATTGCATGTGATTCAACTCCATTTATTACTGGGAAACAAACGCTAGCTCTCCTTACATGAAACACACTCTGCTTTTGAGAAAAGAGCACTCTTCCACTCTACTGTGTTTCCTATGGGGTCCGAACAGTGAGCTTGCTCAGAGCAAAAGAACTGTGCTTCCTACACACACGGCCATATCTAGTTCAATTCTGCTTAGGAACCTGACAAGAACAGTAGATCCTCTTCATTCCAATACACTGTACTTGCTGGGAACAGACGCCAGTGCTATTTGTCCTGTGTACGGGATTGGCAGCGCAATAGTGACTATTCTTAACATAAAACAACTCTTGCTCATAGGAACAGAAACTGCATGTGATTCAACTCCATTTAGGACTGGGAAACAAAAGCTAGCTCGCCTTAAAAGAAACACTCTCTGCTTTAGAGAAAAGAGCACTCTTCTACTCTACTGTTTTTCCTATAGGGCCAGAACAGTGAGCTTGCTCAGAACAAAAGAACTGTGCTTCCCACGCACGGGCCATATCTAGTTCAACTCTGCCTAGGAAACTGACAAGAACAGTAGCTCCTCTTCAGTCCGATACACTGTACTTGCTGGGAACAGACACGAGTGCTATTTGCACTGTGTAGGGCAATGGGAGCACAAAAGTGACTTTCCTTACCAGAAAACAACTCTTGATCGTAGGACAGAAACTGCATGTGATTCAACTCCATTTAAGACTGGGAAACAAACGCTAGCTTGCCTTACAAGAAACACACTCTACTTTTGAGAAAAGAGCACTCTTGTACACTACTGTGTTTCCAATGGGGTCCGAACAGTGAGCTTGCTCTGAACAAAAGAACTGTGCTTCCTACACACACTGATCATATGTAGTTCAACTCTGCTTAGGAAAGTGACAAGAACAGTAGCTCCTCTTCAGTCCAATACACTGTACTTGCTGGGAACAGACACGAGAGCTATTTGCACTGTGTATGGCAATTGGAGCACAATTGTGACTCTTTTTACCAGAAAACAACTCTTGCTCGTAGGACCAAAAACTGCCTGTGACTCAACTCCATTTAGGACTGGGAAACAAACGCGAGCTCGCCTTACAAGAAACACACTCTGCTTTAGAGAAAAGAGCACTCTTCTACTCTACTGTGTTTCGTATGGGGTCCGAACAGTGAGGTTGCTCAGAACAAAAGAACTGTGCTTCCTACACACACGGCCATATCTAGTTCAACTCTGCTTAGGAACCTGACAAGAACAGCAGATCCTCTTCAGTCCAATACACTGTATTTGCTGGGAACAGACGCCAGTGCTATTTGTCCTGTGTATGGCAATGCCAGCACAATAGTGACACTTCTTACGAGAAAACAACTCTTGTTCGTAGTACCAGAAACTGCATGGGATTCAACTCCATTTAGGACTGCGAAACAAACGCTAGCTCGCCTTACAAGAAACACACTCTGCTTTAGAGAAAAGAGCACTCTTCTACTCTGCTGTGTATCCTTTGGGGTCCAAACAGTGAGCTTGCACAGAACAAAAGAACTGTGCTTCCTACACACACGGGCCATATCTAGTTCAACTCTGCTTAGGAAACTGACAAGAACAGTGGCACCTATTCAGTCCAATACACTGTACTTGCTTGGAACAGACGCGAGTGCTATTTGCACTGTGTATGGCAATGGGAGCGCAATGTGACTTTCCTTACCAGAAAACAACTCTTGTTCATCGGGCCAGAAATTGCATGTGATTCAACTCCATTTATTACTGGGAAACAAACGCTAGCTCTCCTTACATGAAAAACACTCTGCTTTTGAGAAAAGAGCACTCTTCTACTCTACTGTGTTTCCTATGGGGTCCGAACAGTGAGCTTGCTCAGAGCAAAAGAACTGTGCTTCCTACACACACGGCCATATCTAGTTCAATTCTGCTTAGGAACCTGACAAGAACAGTAGATCCTCTTCAGTCCAATACACTGTACTTGCTGGGAACAGACGCCAGTGATATTTGTCCTGTGTATGGCAATGGCAGCGCAATAGTGACTCTTCTTACCATAAAACAACTCTTGCTCATAGGACCAGAAACTGCATGTGATTCAACTCCATTTAGGACTGGGAAACAAAAGCTAGCTCGCCTTAAAAGAAACACACTCTGCTTTAGAGAAAAGAGCACTCTTCTACTCTACTGTGTTTCCTATAGGGTTAGAAGAGTGAGCTTGCTCAGAACAAAAGAACTGTGCTTCCTACACACACTGATCATATCTAGTTCAACTCTGCTTAGGATTCTGACAAGAACAGTAGCTCCTATTCATTCCAATACACTGTACTTGCTGGGAACAGACGCGAGTGCTATTTGCACTGTGTATGGCATTTGAAGCGCAATAGTGACTCTTCTTACCAGAAAACAACTCTTGCACGTAGGACCAAAAACTGCCTGTGACTCAACTCCATTTAGGACTGGGAAACAAACGCGAGCTCGCCTTACAAGAAACACACTCTGCTTTTGAGAAAAGAGCACTCTTCTACTCTACTGTGTTTCCTATGGGTTCCGAACAGTGAGCTTGCTCAGAACAAAAGAACTGTGCTTCCTACACACACGGCCATATCTAGTTCAATTCTGCTTAGGTAACTGACAAGAACAGTACTACCTATTCAGTCTAATACAATGCACTTGCTGGGAACAGACGCGAGTGCTATTTGCACTGTGTATGGCAATGGGAGCGCAATGTGACTTTCCTTACCAGAAAACAACTCTTGTTCGTAGGACCAGAAACTGCATGGGATTCAACTCCATTTAGGACTAGGATACAAACGCTAGCTCACCTTACAAGAAACACACTCTGCTTTAGAGAAAAGAGCACTCATCTACTCTACTGTGTTTCCTATAGGGCCAGAACAGTGAGCTTGCTCAGAACATATGAACTGTGCTTCCTACACACGGGCCATATCTAGTTCAACTCTGCTTAGGAAACTGACAAGAATAGTAGCTCCTCTTCAGTCCGATACACTGTACTTGCTGGGAACAGACGCCAGTGCTATTTGTCCTGTGTATGGCAATGGCAGCACAATAGTGACTATTCTTACCAGAAAAAAACTCTTGCTCATAGGACCAGAAACTGCATGTGATTCCTCTCCATTTAGGACTGGGAAACAAACGCTAGCTCGCTTACAAGAAACACACTCTGCTTTTGAGAAAAGAGCACTCTTCTACTCTACTGTGTTTAATATGGGTTCGAACAGTGAGCTTGCTCAGAACAAAAGAACTGTGATTCCTACACACACGGCCATATCCTGTTCACTTCTACTTAGAAAACTGACAAGAACAGTAGCTCCTCTTCAGTCCAATACACTGTACATGCTGGGAACAGACGCCAGTGCTATTTGCCCTGTGTATGACAATGGGAGCGCAATAGTGACTCTTCTTACCAGAAAACAACTCTTGTTGTAGGACCAGAAACTGCATGGGATTCAACTCCGTTTCAGACTGGGAAACAAACACTAGCTCACCTTACAAGAAACACACTCTGCTTTTGAGAAAAGAGCACTCTTCTACTCTACTGTGTTTCCTATGTGGTCCGAACAGTGAGCTTGCTCAGAACAAAAGAACTGTTCTTCCTACACACAGGGGCCATATCTAGTTCAACTCTGCTTAGGAAACTGACAAGAACAGTAGCTCCCCTTCAGTCCGATACACTGTACTTGCTGGGAACAGACGCGAGTGCTATTTGCACTGTGTATGGCAATGGGAGCGCAATAATGACTTTCCTTACAAGAAAACAACTCTTGCTCGTTGGACCAGAAACTGCATGAGATTCAACTCCATTTAGGACTGGGAAACAAATGCTAGCTCGCCTTACAAGAAACACACTCTGCTTTTGAGAAAAGAGCACTCTTCTACTCTACTGTGTTTCCTATGGCTTCCGAACAGTGAGCTTGCTCAGAACAAAAGAACTGTGCTTCCTACACACACGGCCATATCTAGTTCAATTCTGCTTAGGTAACTGACAAGAACAGTACTACCTATTCAGTCTAATACAATGCACTTGCTGGGAACAGACGCGAGTGCTATTTGCACTGTGTATGGTAATGGGAGCGCAATGTGACTTTCCTTACCAGAAAACAACTCTTGTTCGTAGGACCAGAAACTGCATGAGATTCAACTCCATTTAGTACTAGGATACAAACGCTAGCTCACCTTACAAGAAACACACTCTGCTTTAGAGAAAAGAGCACTAATCTACTCTACTGTGTTTCCTATAGGGCCAGAACAGTGAGCTTGCTCAGAACATATGAACTGTGCTTCCTACACACGGGCCATATCTAGTTCAACTCTGCTTAGGAAACTGACAAGAATAGTAGCTCCTCTTCAGTCCGATACACTGTACTTGCTGGGAACAGACGCCAGTGCTATTTGTCCTGTGTATGGCAATGGCAGCACAATAGTGACTATTCTTACCATAAAACAACTCTTGCTCGTAGGACCAGAAACTGCATGTGATTCCTCTCCATTTAGGACTGGGAAACAAACGCTAGCTCGCCTTACAAGAAACACACTCTGCTTTTGAGATAAGAGCACTCTTCTACTCTACTGTGTTTCCTATGGGGTCCGAACAGTGAGCTTGCTCAGAGCAAAAGAACTGTGCTTCCTACACACACGGCCATATCTAGTTCAATTCTGCTTAGGAACCTGACAAGAACAGTAGATCCTCTTCAGTCCAATACACTGTACTTGCTGGGAACAGACGCCAGTGCTATTTGTCCTGTGTATGGCAATGGCAGCGCAATAGTGACTCTTCTTACCATAAAACAACTCTTGCTCATAGGACCAGAAACTGCATGTGATTCAACTCCATTTAGGACTGGGAAACAAAAGCTAGCTCGCCTTAAAAGAAACACACTCTGCTTTAGAGAAAAGAGCACTCTTCTACTCTACTGTGTTTCCTATAGGGTTAGAAGAGTGAGCTTGCTCAGAACAAAAGAACTGTGCTTCCTACACACACTGATCATATCTAGTTCAACTCTGCTTAGGATTCTGACAAGAACAGTAGCTCCTATTCATTCCAATACACTGTACTTGCTGGGAACAGACGCGAGTGCTATTTGCACTGTGTATGGCATTTGAAGCGCAATAGTGACTCTTCTTACCAGAAAACAACTCTTGCACGTAGGACCAAAAACTGCCTGTGACTCAACTCCATTTAGGACTGGGAAACAAACGCGAGCTCGCCTTACAAGAAACACACTCTGCTTTTGATAAAAGAGCACTCTTCTACTCTACTGTGTTTCCTATGGGTTCCGAACAGTGAGCTTGCTCAGAACAAAAGAACTGTGCTTCCTACACACACGGCCATATCTAGTTCAATTCTGCTTAGGTAACTGACAAGAACAGTACTACCTATTCAGTCTAATACAATGCACTTGCTGGGAACAGACGCGAGTGCTATTTGCACTGTGTATGGCAATGGGAGCGCAATGTGACTTTCCTTACCAGAAAACAACTCTTGTTCGTAGGACCAGAAACTGCATGGGATTCAACTCCATTTAGGACTAGGATACAAACGCTAGCTCACCTTACAAGAAACACACTCTGCTTTAGAGAAAAGAGCACTCATCTACTCTACTGTGTTTCCTATAGGGCCAGAACAGTGAGCTTGCTCAGAACATATGAACTGTGCTTCCTACACACGGGCCATATCTAGTTCAACTCTGCTTAGGAAACTGACAAGAATAGTAGCTCCTCTTCAGTCCGATACACTGTACTTGCTGGGAACAGACGCCAGTGCTATTTGTCCTGTGTATGGCAATGGCAGCACAATAGTGACTATTCTTACCAGAAAAAAACTCTTGCTCATAGGACCAGAAACTGCATGTGATTCCTCTCCATTTAGGACTGGGAAACAAACGCTACCTCGCTTACAAGAAACACACTCTGCTTTTGAGAAAAGAGCACTCTTCTACTCTACTGTGTTTAATATGGGTTCGAACAGTGAGCTTGCTCAGAACAAAAGAACTGTGATTCCTACACACACGGCCATATCCTGTTCACTTCTACTTAGAAAACTGACAAGAACAGTAGCTCCTCTTCAGTCCAATACACTGTACATGCTGGGAACAGACGCCAGTGCTATTTGCCCTGTGTATGACAATGGGAGCGCAATAGTGACTCTTCTTACCAGAAAACAACTCTTGTTGTAGGACCAGAAACTGCATGGGATTCAACTCCGTTTCAGACTGGGAAACAAACACTAGCTCACCTTACAAGAAACACACTCTGCTTTTGAGAAAAGAGCACTCTTCTACTCTACTGTGTTTCCTATGTGGTCCGAACAGTGAGCTTGCTCAGAACAAAAGAACTGTTCTTCCTACACACAGGGGCCATATCTAGTTCAACTCTGCTTAGGAAACTGACAAGAACAGTAGCTCCCCTTCAGTCCGATACACTGTACTTGCTGGGAACAGACGCGAGTGCTATTTGCACTGTGTATGGCAATGGGAGCGCAATAATGACTTTCCTTACAAGAAAACAACTCTTGCTCGTTGGACCAGAAACTGCATGAGATTCAACTCCATTTAGGACTGGGAAACAAATGCTAGCTCGTTTTACAAGAAACACACTCTGCTTTTGAGAAAAGAGCACTCTTCTACTCTACTGTGTTTCCTATGGGTTCCGAACAGTGAGCTTGCTCAGAACAAAAGAACTGTGCTTCCTACACACACGGCCATATCTAGTTCAATTCTGCTTAGGTAACTGACAAGAACAGTACTACCTATTCAGTCTAATACAATGCACTTGCTGGGAACAGACGCGAGTGCTATTTGCACTGTGTATGGTAATGGGAGCGCAATGTGACTTTCCTTACCAGAAAACAACTCTTGTTCGTAGGACCAGAAACTGCATGAGATTCAACTCCATTTAGTACTAGGATACAAACGCTAGCTCACCTTACAAGAAACACACTCTGCTTTAGAGAAAAGAGCACTAATCTACTCTACTGTGTTTCCTATAGGGCCAGAACAGTGAGCTTGCTCAGAACATATGAACTGTGCTTCCTACACACGGGCCATATCTAGTTCAACTCTGCTTAGGAAACTGACAAGAATAGTAGCTCCTCTTCAGTCCGATACACTGTACTTGCTGGGAACAGACGCCAGTGCTATTTGTCCTGTGTATGGCAATGGCAGCACAATAGTGACTATTCTTACCATAAAACAACTCTTGCTCGTAGGACCAGAAACTGCATGTGATTCCTCTCCATTTAGGACTGGGAAACAAACGCTAGCTCGCCTTACAAGAAACACACTCTGCTTTTGAGATAAGAGCACTCTTCTACTCTACTGTGTTTCCTATGGGGTCCAAACAGTGAGCTTGCTCAGAACAAAAGAACTGTGCTTCCTACACACGGGCAATATCTTGTTCAAATCTGCTTTGGAAACTGACAAGAGTAGTAGCTCCTCTTCATCCGATACACTGTATTTGCTGGGATCAGACGCGAGTGATATTTGCACTGTGTATGGCAATGGGAGCGCAATAGTGACTTTCCTTACCAGAAAACAACTCTTGTTCGTAGGACCAGAAACTGCATGTGATTCAACTCTATTTAGGACTAGGAAACAAACGCTATCTCGCCTTACAAGAAACACACTCTGCTTTTGAGAAAAGAGCACTCTTCTACTCTACTGTGTTTCTTACAGGACCAGAAAAGTGAGCTTGCTCAGAACAAAAGAACTGTGCTTCCTACACACACGGCCATATCTAGTTCAATTCTGCTTAGGAACCAGACAAGAACAGTAGATCATCTTCAGGCCAATACACTGTACATGCTGGGAACAGACGCCAGTGTTATTTGCCCTGTGTATGAAAATGGGAGCGCAATAGTGACTCTTCTCACCAGAAAACAACTCTTGCTCCTAGGACCAGAAACTGCATGGGATTCAACTCCTTTTATGACTGGGAAACAAACGCTAGCACGCCTTACAAGAAACACACTCTGCTTTTGAGAAAAGAGCACTCTTCTACTCTACTGTGTTTACTATGGGTTCGAACAGCGAGCTTGCTCAGAACAAAAGAACTGTGATTCCTACACACACGGCCATATCCTGTTCACTTCTACTTAGAAAACTGACAAGAACAGTAGCTCCTCTTCAGTCCAATACACTGTACATGCTGGGAACAGACGCCAGTGCTATTTGCCCTGTGTATGACAATGGGAGCGCAATAGTGACTCTTCTTACCAGAAAAAAATTCTTGCTCGTAGGACCAGAAACTGCATGTGATTCAACTCCATTTAGGATTGGGAAACAAACGCTAGCTCGCCTTACAAATAAAACACTCTGCTTTTGAGAAAAGAGCACTCTTCTACTCTACTGTGTTTCCTATGGGGTCCAAACAGTGAGCTTGCTCAGAACAAACGAACTGTGCTTCCTACACACACGGCCATATCTAGTTCAACTCTGCTTAGGAAACTGACAAGAACAGTAGCTCCTCTTCAGTCCAATGCACTGGACTTGTTGGGAACAGACGCGAGTGCTATTTGTACTGTATATGGCAATGGGAGCGCAATAGTGACTCTTCTTAACAGAAAACAACTCTTGCTTGTAGGACCAGAAACTGCATGGGATTCAACTCCGTTTCAGACTGGGAAACAAACACTAGCTCACCTTACAAGAAACACACTCTGCTTTTGAGAAAAGAGCACTCTTCTACTCTACTGTGTTTCCTATGTGGTCCGAACAGTGAGCTTGCTCAGAACAAAAGAACTGTTCTTCCTACACACAGGGGCCATATCTAGTTCAACTCTGCTTAGGAAACTGACAAGAACAGTATCTCCTCTTCAGTCCAATACACTGTACTTGCTGGGAACAGACACGAGTGCTATTTGCACTGTGTATGTTAATGGGAGCACAATAGTGACTCTTCTTACCAGAAAACAACTCTTGCTCATAGGACCAGAAACTGCATGTGATTGAACTCCATTTACGACTGGGAAACAAATACTAGCTCGCCTTACAAGAAACACACTCTGCTTTTGAGAAAAGATCACTCTTCTACTCTACTGTGTTTCCTATGTGTTCGAACAGTGAGCTTGCTCAGTACAAAAGCACTGTGCTTCCTACACACATGGGCCATATCTAGTTCAACTCTGCTTAGGAAACTGACAAGAACAGTGGCTCCTCTTCAGTCCGATACACTGTACTTGCTGGGAACAGACGCGAGTGCTATTTGCACTGTGTATGGCAATGGGAGTGCAATAGTGACTTTCCTTACCAGAAAACAACTCTTGCTCGTAGGACCAGAAACTGCATGTGATTCAACTCCATTTAGGACTGGGAAACAAACGCAAGCTTGCCTTTCAAGAAATACACTCTGCTTTTGAGAAAAGAGCACTCTTCTACTCTACTGTGTTTTCTATAGGGACAGAACAGTGAGCTTGCTCAGAACAAAAGAACTGTGCTTCCAACACACATGGCCATATCTTGTTCAATTCTGCTTAGGAAACTGACAACAACAGTAGATCCTCTTCAGTCCAATACACTGTACATGCTGGGAACAGACGCCAGTCCTATTTGTCCTGTGTATGACAATGGGAGCGCAATAGTGACTCTTTTTACCAGAAAAAAATTCTTGCTCGTAGGACCAGAAACTGCATGTGATTCAACTCCATTTAGGACTGGGAAACAAACGCTAGCTCGCCTTACAAATAAAACACTCTGCTTTTGAGAAAAGAGCACTCTTCTACTCTACTGTGTTTCCTATGGGGTCCAAACAGTGAGCTTGTTCAGAACAAACGAACTGTGCTTCCTACACACACTGCCATATCTAGTTCAACTCTGCTTAGAAAACTGACAAGAACAGTAGCTCCTATTCATTCCAATACACTGTACTTGCTGGGAACAGACGCGAGTGCTATTTGCACGGTGTATGGCATTTGAAGCACAATAGTGACTCTTCTTACCAGAAAACAACTCTTGCACGTAGGACCAAAAACTGCCTGTGCCTCAACTCCATTTAGGACTGGGAAACCAACGCGAGCTCGCCTTACAAGAAACACACTCTGCTTTTGAGAAAAGAGCACTCTTCTACTCTACTGTGTTTCCTATAGGGCCAGAACAGTGAGCTTGCTCAGAACATATGAACTGTGCTTCCTACACACACGGCCATATCTAGTTCAATTCTGCTTAGGAAACTGACAAGAACTGTAGTTCCTCTTCAGTCCAATACACTGTACTTGCTGCGAACAGATGCCAGTGCTATTTGTCCTGTGTATGGCAATGGCAGCACAATAGTGACCCTTCTTACCAGAAAACAACTCTTGCTCGTAGGACCAAAAACTGCATGATATTCAACTCCATTGAGGACTGCGAAACAAACGCTAGCTTGCCTTACTAGAAACACACTCTGCTTTAGAGAAAAGAGCACTCATCTACTCTACTGTGTTTCCTTTAGGGCCAGAACAGTGAGCTTGCTCAGAACATAAGAACTGTGCTTCCTACACACACGGGCCATATCTAGTTCAACTCTGCTTAGGAAACTGACAAGAACAGTATCTCCTCTTCAGTCCAATACACTGTACTTGCTGGGAACAGACACGAGTGCTATTTACACTGTGTATGGCAATTGGAGCACAATAGTGACTCTTCTTACCAGAAAACAACTCTTGCTTGTAGGAAAAAAAACTGCATGTGATTCAACTCCATTTAGGACTGGGAAACAAACTCTATCTTGCCTTACAAGAAACAAACTCTACTTTTGAGAAAAGAGCACTCTTCTACTCTACTGTGTTTAATATGGGTTCGAACAGTGAGCTTGCTCAGAACAAAAGAACTGTTCTTAACACACAGGGGCCATATCTAGTTCAACTCTGCTTAGGAAACTGAAAAGAACGGTAGCTCCTCTTAAGTCCAATACACTGTACTTGCTGGGAACAGATGCCAGTGCTATTTGCACTGTGTATGGCAATGGGAGCACAATAGTGACTCTTCTTACCAGAAAACAACTCTTGCTCATAGGACCAGAAACTGCATGTGATTGAACTCCATTTACGACTGGGAAACAAATACTAGCTCGCCTTACAAGAAACACACTCTGATTTTGAGAAAAGATCACTCTTCTACTCTACTGTGTTTCCTATGTGTTCGAACAGTGAGCTTGCTCAGTACAAAAGCACTGTGCTTCCTACACACAAGGCCATATCTAGTTCAATTCTGCTTAGGAAACTGACAAGAACAGTAGCTCCTCTTCAGTCCAATACACTGTACATGCTGGGAACAGACGCCAGTGATATTTGCCCTGTGTATGACAATGGGAGCGCAACAGTGACTCTTCTTACCAGAAAACAACTCTTGCTCATAGGACCAGAAACTGCATGAGATTTAACTCCATTTAGGACTTAGAAACAAACACTAGCTCGCCTTACAAGAAACACACTCTACTTTTGAGAAAAGAGCACTCTTCTACTCTACTGTGTTTCCTATGAGGTCCGAACAGTGAGCTTGCTCAGAACAAAAGAACTGTGCTTCCTACACACATGGGCCATATCTAGTTCAACTCTGCTTAGGAAACTGACAAGAACAGTGGCTCCTCTTCAGTCCGATACACTGTACTTGCTGGGAACAGACGCGAGTGCTATTTGCACTGTGTATGGCATTTGAAGCACAATAGTGACTCTTCTTACCAGAAAACAACTCTTGCATGTAGGACCAAAAACTGCCTGTGACTCAACTCCATTTAGGACTGGGAAACAAACGCGAGCTCGCCTTACAAGAAACACACTCTGCTTTTGAGAAAAGAGCACTCTTCTACTCTACTGTGTTTCCTATAGGGCCAGAACAGTGAGCTTGCTCAGAACAAAAGAACTGTGCTTCCTACACACACGGCCATATCTAGTTCAATTCTGCTTAGGAAACTGACAAGAACTGTAGTTCCTCTTCAGTCCAATACACTGTACTTGCTGCGAACAGATGCCAGTGCTATTTGTCCTGTGTATGGCAATGGCAGCACAATAGTGACCCTTCTTACCAGAAAACAACTCTTGCTCGTAGGACCAAAAACTGCATGATATTCAACTCCATTGAGGACTGCGAAACAAACGCTAGCTTGCCTTACTAGAAACACACTCTGCTTTAGAGAAAAGAGCACTCATCTACTCTACTGTGTTTCCTTTAGGGCCAGAACAGTGAGCTTGCTCAGAACATAAGAACTGTGCTTCCTACACACACGGGCCATATCTAGTTCAACTCTGCTTAGGAAACTGACAAGAACAGTATCTCCTCTTCAGTCCAATACACTGTACTTGCTGGGAACAGACACGAGTGCTATTTACACTGTGTATGGCAATTGGAGCACAATAGTGACTCTTCTTACCAGAAAACAACTCTTGCTTGTAGGAAAAAAAACTGCATGTGATTCAACTCCATTTAGGACTGGGAAACAAACTCTATCTTGCCTTACAAGAAACAAACTCTACTTTTGAGAAAAGAGCACTCTTCTACTCTACTGTGTTTAATATGGGTTCGAACAGTGAGCTTGCTCAGAACAAAAGAACTGTTCTTAACACACAGGGGCCATATCTAGTTCAACTCTGCTTAGGAAAATGAAAAGAACGGTAGCTCCTCTTAAGTCCAATACACTGTACTTGCTGGGAACAGATGCCAGTGCTATTTGCACTGTGTATGGCAATGGGAGCACAATAGTGACTCTTCTTACCAGAAAACAACTCTTGCTCATAGGACCAGAAACTGCATGTGATTGAACTCCATTTACGACTGGGAAACAAATACTAGCTCGCCTTACAAGAAACACACTCTGATTTTGAGAAAAGATCACTCTTCTACTCTACTGTGTTTCCTATGTGTTCGAACAGTGAGCTTGCTCAGTACAAAAGCACTGTGCTTCCTACACACAAGGCCATATCTAGTTCAATTCTGCTTAGGAAACTGACAAGAACAGTAGCTCCTCTTCAGTCCAATACACTGTACATGCTGGGAACAGACGCCAGTGATATTTGCCCTGTGTATGACAATGGGAGCGCAACAGTGACTCTTCTTACCAGAAAACAACTCTTGCTCATAGGACCAGAAACTGCATGTGATTTAACTCCATTTAGGACTTAGAAACAAACACTAGCTCGCCTTACAAGAAACACACTCTACTTTTGAGAAAAGAGCACTCTTCTACTCTACTGTGTTTCCTATGAGGTCCGAACAGTGAGCTTGCTCAGAACAAAAGAACTGTGCTTCCTACACACATGGGCCATATCTAGTTCAACTCTGCTTAGGAAACTGACAAGAACAGTGGCTCCTCTTCAGTCCGATACACTGTACTTGCTGGGAACAGACGCGAGTGCTATTTGCACTGTGTATGGCATTTGAAGCACAATAGTGACTCTTCTTACCAGAAAACAACTCTTGCACGTAGGACCAAAAACTGCCTGTGACTCAACTCCATTTAGGACTGGGAAACAAACGCGAGCTCGCCTTACAAGAAACACACTCTGCTTTTGAGAAAAGAGCACTCTTCTACTCTACTGTGTTTCCTATAGGGCCAGAACAGTGAGCTTGCTCAGAACAAAAGAACTGTGCTTCCTACACACACGGCCATATCTAGTTCAATTCTAATTAGGAAACTGACAAAAACTGTAGTTCCTCTTCAGTCCAATACACTGTACTTGCTGCGAACAGATGCCAGTGCTATTTGTCCTGTGTATGGCAATGGCGGTACAATAGTGACCCTTCTTACCAGAAAACAACTCTTGCTCGTAGGACCAGAAACTGCATGATATTCAACTCCATTGAGGACTGCGAAACAAACGCTAGCTTGCCTTACTAGAAACACACTCTGCTTTAGAGAAAAGAGCACTCATCTTCTCTACTGTGTTTCCTATAAGGCCAGAACAGTGAGCTTGCTCAGAACATAAGAACTGTGCTTCCTACACACACGGGCCATATCTAGTTCAACTCTGCTTAGGAAACTGACAAGAACAGTATCTCCTCTTCAGTCCAATACACTGTACTTGCTGGGAACAGACACGAGTGCTATTTGCACTGTGTATGGCAATTGGAGCACAATAGTGACTCTTCTTACCAGAAAACAACTCTTGCTTGTAGGAAAAAAAACTGCATGTGATTCAACTCCATTTAGGACTGGGAAACAAACTCTATCTTGCCTTACAAGAAACACACTCTACTTTTGAGAAAAGAGCACTCTTCTACTCTACTATGTTTCCTAAAGGGCCAGAACAGTGAGCTTGCTCTGAACAAAAGAACTGTGCTTCCTACACACACGGCCATATGTATTTAAATTCTGCTTAGGAACCTGACAAGAACAGTAGATCCTCTTCATTCCAATACACTGTACTTGCTGGGAACAGACGCCAGTGCTATTTGTCCTGTGTACGGGATTGGCAGCGCAATAGTGACTATTCTTAACATAAAACAACTCTTGCTCATAGGAACAGAAACTGCATGTGATTCAACTCCATTTAGGACTGGGAAACAAAAGCTAGCTCGCCTTAAAAGAAACACACTCTGCTTTAGAGAAAAGAGCACTCTTCTACTCTACTGTTTTTCCTATAGGGCCAGAACAGTGAGCTTGCTCAGAACAAAAGAACTGTGCTTCCTACACACACGGCCATATCTAGTTCAACTCTGCTTAGGAAACTGACAAGAACAGTAGCTCCTCTTCAGTCCGATACACTGTACTTGCTGGGAACAGACGCGAGTGCTATTTGCACTGTGTATGGCAATGGGAGCACAAAAGTGACTTTCCTTACCAGAAAACAACTCTTGATCGTAGGACAGAAACTGCATGTGATTCAACTCCATTTAAGACTGGGAAACAAACGCTAGCTTGCCTTACAAGAAACACACTCTACTTTTGAGAAAAGAGCACTCTTCTACACTACTGTGTTTCCAATGGGGTCCGAACAGTGAGCTTGCTCTGAACAAAAGAACTGTGCTTCCTACACACACTGATCATATGTAGTTCAACTCTGCTTAGGAAAGTGACAAGAACAGTAGCTCCTCTTCAGTCCAATACACTGTACTTGTTGGGAACAGACGCGAGTGCTATTTGCACTGTATATGGCAATGGGAGCGCAATAGTGACTCTTCTTACCAGAAAACAACTCTTGCTCGTAGGACCAGAAACTGCATGGTATTCAACTCCGTTTCAGACTGGGAAACAAACACTAGCTCACCTTACAAGAAACACACTCTGCTTTTGAGAAAAGAGCACTCTTCTACTCTACTGTGTTTCCTATGTGGTCCGAACAGTGAGCTTGCTCAGAACAAAAGAACTGTTCTTCCTACACACAGGGGCCATATCTAGTTCAACTCTGCTTAGGAAACTGAAAAGAACAGTAGCTCCTCTTAAGTCCAATACACTGTACTTGCTAGGAACAGATGCCAGTGCTATTTGCACTGTGTATGGCAATGGGAGCACAATAGTGACTCTTCTTACCAGAAAACAACTCTTGCTCATAGGACCAGAAACTGCATGTGATTGAACTCCATTTACGACTGGGAAACAAATACTAGCTCGCCTTACAAGAAACACACTCAGCTTTTGAGAAAAGATCACTCTTCTACTCTAATGTGTTTCCTATGTGTTCGAACAGTGAGCTTGCTCAGTACAAAAGCACTGTGCTTCCTACACACAAGGCCATATCTAGTTCAATTCTGCTTAGGAAACTGACAAGAACAGTAGCTCCTCTTCAGTCCAATACACTGTACATGCTGGGAACAGACGCCAGTGATATTTGTCCTGTGTATGACAATGGGAGCGCAACAGTGACTCTTCTTACCAGAAAACAACTCTTGCTCATAGGACCCGAAACTGCATGTGATTTAACTCCATTTAGGACTTAGAAACAAACACTAGCTCGCCTTACAAGAAACACACTCTACTTTTGAGAAAAGAGCACTCTTCTACTCTACTGTGTTTCCTATGAGGTCCGAACAGTGAGCTTGCTCAGAACAAAAGAACTGTGCTTCCTACACACATGGGCCATATCTAGTTCAACTCTGCTTAGGAAACTGACAAGAACAGTGGCTCCTCTTCAGTCCGATACACTGTACTTGCTGGGAACAGACGCGAGTGCTATTTGCACTGTGTATGGCATTTGAAGCACAATAGTGACTCTTCTTACCAGAAAACAACTCTTGCACGTAGGACCAAAAACTGCCTGTGACTCAACTCCATTTAGGACTGGGAAACAAACACGAGCTCGCCTTACAAGAAACACACTCTGCTTTTGAGAAAAGAGCACTCTTCTACTCTACTGTGTTTCCTATAGGGCCAGAACAGTGAGCTTGCTCAGAACAAAAGAACTGTGCTTCCTACACACACGGCCATATCTAGTTCAATTCTAATTAGGAAACTGGCAAAAACTGTAGTTCCTCTTCAGTCCAATACACTGTACTTGCTGCGAACAGATGCCAGTGCTATTTGTCCTGTGTATGGCAATGGCGGCACAATAGTGACCCTTCTTACCAGAAAACAACTCTTGCTCTTAGGACCAGAAACTGCATGATATTCAACTCCATTGAGGACTGCGAAACAAACGCTAGCTTGCCTTACTAGAAACACACTCTGCTTTAGAGAAAAGAGCACTCATCTTCTCTATGTGTTTCCTATAAGGCCAGAACAGTGAGCTTGCTCAGAACAGAAGAACTGTGCTTCCTACACACACGGGCCATACCTAGTTCAACTCTGCTTAGGAAACTGACAAGAACAGTATCTCCTCTTCAGTCCGATACACTGTACTTGCTGGGAACAGACACGAGTGCTATTTGCACTGTGTATGGCAATTGGAGCACAATAGTGACTCTTCTTACCAGAAAACAACTCTTGCTTGTAGGAAAAAATACTGCATGTGATTCAACTCCATTTAGGACTGGGAAACAAACTCTATCTTGCCTTACAAGAAACACACTCTACTTTTGAGAAAAGAGCACTCTTCTACTCTACTATGTTTCCTAAAGGGCCAGAACAGTGAGCTTGCTCTGAACAAAAGAACTGTGCTTCCTACACACACGGCCATATGTATTTAAATTCTGCTTAGGAACCTGACAAGAACAGTAGATCCTTTTCATTCCAATACACTGTAC
This sequence comes from Peromyscus eremicus, assembly GCF_949786415.1. Lineage (NCBI taxonomy): Eukaryota > Metazoa > Chordata > Mammalia > Rodentia > Cricetidae > Peromyscus > Peromyscus eremicus. Next base: position 274,617 of record NW_026734441.1, on the reverse strand, counting down.
TTACTGGGAACAGACGCCAGTGCTATTTGTCCTGTGTACGGGATTGGCAGCGCAATAGTGACTATTCTTAACATAAAACAACTCTTGCTCATAGGAACAGAAACTGCATGTGATTCAACTCCATTTAGGACTGGGAAACAAAAGCTAGCTCGCCTTAAAAGAAACACACTCTGCTTTAGAGAAAAGAGCACTCTTCTACTCTACTGTTTTTCCTATAGGGCCAGAACAGTGAGCTTGCTCAGAACAAAAGAACTGTGCTTCCTACACACACGGCCATATCTAGTTCAACTCTGCTTAGGAAACTGACAAGAACAGTAGCTCCTCTTCAGTCCGATACACTGTACTTGATGGGAACAGACGCGAGTGCTATTTGCACTGTGTATGGCAATGGGAGCACAAAAGTGACTTTCCTTACCAGAAAACAACTCTTGATCGTAGGACAGAAACTGCATGTGATTCAACTCCATTTAAGACTGGGAAACAAACGCTAGCTTGCCTTACAAGAAACACACTCTACTTTTGAGAAAAGAGCACTCTTCTACACTACTGTGTTTCCAATGGGGTCCGAACAGTGAGCTTGCTCTGAACAAAAGAACTGTGCTTCCTACACACACTGATCATATGTAGTTCAACTCTGCTTAGGAAAGTGACAAGAACAGTAGCTCCTCTTCAGTCCAATACACTGTACTTGCTGGGAACAGACACGAGTGCTACTTGCACTGTGTATGGCAATTGGAGCACAATTGTGACTCTTTTTACCAGAAAACAACTCTTGCTCATAGGACCAAAAACTGCCTGTGACTCAACTCCATTTAGGACTGGGAAACAAACGCGAGCTCGCCTTACAAGAAACACACTCTGCTTTAGAGAAAAGAGCACTCTTCTACTCTACTGTGTTTCGTATGGGGTCCGAACAGTGAGGTTGCTCAGAACAAAAGAACTGTGCTTCCTACACACACGGCCATATCTAGTTCAATTCTGCTTAGGAACCTGACAAGAACAGCAGATCCTCATCAGTCCAATACACTGTATTTACTGTGAACAGAGGCCAGTGCTATTTGTCCTGTGTATGGCAATGCCAGCACAATAGTGACACTTCTTACGAGAAAACAACTCTTGCTCGTAGTACCAGAAACTGCATGGGATTCAACTCCATTTAGGACTGCGAAACAAACACTAGCTCGCCTTACAAGAAAAACACTCTGCTTTAGAGAAAAGAGCACTCTTCTACTCTGCTGTGTATCCGTTGGGGTCCAAACAGTGAGCTTGCACAGAACAAAAGAACTCTGCTTCCTACACACACGGGCCATATCTAGTTCAACTCTGCTTAGGAAACTGACAAGAACAGTAGCACCTATTCAGTCCAATACACTGTACATGCTTGGAACAGACGCGAGTGCTATTTGCACTGTGTATGGCAATGGGAGCGCAATGTGACTTTCCTTACCAGAAAACAACTCTTGTTCATCGGACCAGAAATTGCATGTGATTCAACTCCATTTACTACTGGGAAACAAACGCTAGCTCTCCTTACATGAAAAACACTCTGCTTTTGAGAAAAGAGCACTCTTCTACTCTACTGTGTTTCTTATGGGGTCCGAACAGTGAGCTTGCTCAGAACAAAAGAACTGTGCTTCCTACACACACGGGCCATATCTAGTTCAACTCTGCTTAGGAAACTGACAAGAACAGTAGCTCCTCTTCAGTCCGATACACTGTACTTGCTGGGAACAGATGCGAGTGCTATTTGCACTGTATATGGCAATGGGAGCACAATAGAGACTCTCCTTACCAGAAAACAACTCTTGGTCATAGGACCAGAAACTGCATGTGATTCAACTCCACTTAGGACTGGGAAACAAACGCTAGCTCGCCTTACAAGAAACACACTCTGCTTTTGAGAATAGAGCTCTCTTCTACTCTTTGTGTTTCTTTGGTGTCGAAACATTGAGCTTGTTCAGAACAAAAGAACTGTGCTTCCTACACACACGTGCCATATCTAGTTCAACTCTGCTTAGGAAACTGACAAGAACAGTAGCTCCTCTTCAGTCCAATACACTGTACTTGCTGGGAACAGACACGAGTGCTATTTGCACTGTATATGGCAATTGGAGCACAATAGTGACTCTTCTTACCCGAAAACAACTCTTGCTCGTAGGAACAGAAACTACATGGGATTCAACTCCATTTCAGACTAAGAAACAAACGCTAGCTCGCCTTACAAGAAACACACTCTGCTTTTGAGAAAAGAGCACTCTTCTATTCTACTGTGTTTCCTATGTGTTCCGAACAGTGAGCTTGCTCAGAACAAAAGAACTGTGCTTCCTACATACACCGACTATATCTAGTTCAACTCTGCTTAGGAAACTGACAAGCACAGTACCTCCTCTTCAGTCCAATACACTGTACATGCTGGGAACAGACGCCAGTGCTATTTGCCCTGTGTATGACAATGGGAGCGCAATAGTGTCTCTTCTTACCAGAAAACAACTCTTGCTCGTAGGACCAGAAACTGCATGTGATTCAACTCCATTTAGGACTGCGAAACAAACGCTAGCTTGCCTTACAAGAAACACACTCTGCATTTGAGGAAAGAGCACTCTTCTACTCTACTGTGTTTCCTATAGGGCCAGAATAGTGAGCTTGCTCAGAACAAAAGAACTGTGCTTCCTACACACATGGGCTATATCTAGTTCAACTCGGCTTAAGAAACTGACAAGAACAGTAGCTCCTCTTCATTCCAATACACTGTACTTGCTGGGAACAGACGCCAGTGCTATTTGCCCTGTGTATGACATTGGGAGCTCAATAGTGACTCTTCTTACCAAAAAAAACTCTTGCTCGTAGGACCAGAAACTGCATGTGATTCAACTCCATTTAGGACTGGGAAACAAACGCTAGCTTGCCTTACAAGAAACACACTCTGCTTTTGAGAAAAGAGCACTCTTCTACTCTACTGTGTTTCCTACAGGGCCAAAACAGTGAGCTTGCTCAGAACAAAAGAACTGTGCTTCCTACACACACACGGCCATATCTAGTTCAATTCTGCTTAGGAAACTGACAAGAACAGTAGCTCTTCTTCCGTCCCATACACTGTGCTTGCTGGGGACAGACGCCAGTGCTATTTGCCCTGTGGATGACAATGGGAGCGTAATAGTGACTCTTCTTACCAGAAAACAACTCTTCCTCGTAGGACCAGAAACTGCATGGGATTCAACTCCATTTCAGACTGGAAAACAAACGCTAGCTCGCCTTCCAAGAAACACACTCTGCTTTTGAGAAAGGAGCACTCTTCTACTCTACTGTGTTTCTTATGGGGTCCGAACAGTGAGCTTGCTCAGAACAAAAGAACTGTGCTTCCTACACACACGGCCAAATCTAGTTCAATTCTGCTTAGGAACCTGACAAGAACAGTAGATCTTCTTCAGTCCAATACACTGTACATGCTGGGAACAGACGCCAGTGCTATTTGCCCTGTGTATGACAATGGGAGCACAGTAGTTACTCTTCTTACCAGAAAACAACTATTGCTCGTCGGACCAGAAACTCCATGTGATTCAACTCCATTTAGGACTGGGAAACAAACGCTATCTTGCCTTACAAGACACACTCTGCTTTAGAGAAAAAAGCACTCTTCAACTCTACTGTGTTTCCTATGGGGTCCGAACAGTGAGCTTGCTCAGAACAAAAGAACTGTGCTTCGTACACACACGGACCATATCTAGTTTAACTATGCTTAGGAAACTGACGAGAACAGTAACTCCTCTTCAGTCCAATACACTGTACATGCTGGGAACAGACGCGAGTGCTATTTGCCCTGTGGATGACAATGGGAGCGCAGTAGTGACTTTCCTTACCAGAAAACAACTCTTGCTCATAGGACCAGAAACTGCATGTGGTTCAACTCCATTTAGGGCTGGGAAACAATTGCTAGCTCGCCTTACAAGAAACACACTCTGCTTTTGAGAAAAGAGCAGTCTTCTACTCTACTGTGTTTCCTTTAGGGCCAGAACAGTCAGGCTGCTCAGAACAAAAGAACTGTGCTTCCTACACACAGGGGCCATATCTAGTTCAACTCTGCTTAGGAAACTGACAAGAACAGTAGCTCCTCTTCAGTCCAATACACTGTATATGCTGGGAACAGAAGCCAGGGCTATTTGCCCTGTGCAAGTCAATGGGAGCACAATAGTGACTCTTTTTCCCCGAAAACACTCCTGCTCGAGGGCCGGAAACTGCATGTGATTCAACTCATTTTAAGACTGGGAAACAAACGCTAGCTCGCCTTACAAGAAACACACGCTGCTTTTTGAGAAATGAGCACTCTTCTACTCTACTGTGTTTCCTATGGGGTCCGAACAGTGAGCTTGCTCAGAACAAAAGAACTGTGCTTCCTACACACACGGCCAAATCTAGTTCAATTCTGCTTAGGAACCTGACAAGAACAGTAGATCTTCTTCAGTCCAATACACTGTACATGCTGGGAACAGACGCCAGTTCTATTTGCCCTGTGTATGATAATGGGAGCGCAATAATGACTCTTCTTACCAGAAAACAACTCTTGCTCGTAGGACCAGAAACTACATGTGATTCAACTCCATTTAGGACTGGGAAACAAACGCGAGCTCGCTGTACAAGAAACACACTCTGCTTTTGAGAAAAGAGCACTCTTCTACTCTTCTGTGTTTCCTACGGGGTCCAAACAGTGAGCTTGCTCAGAACAAAAGAACTGTGCTTCCTGCACACACGGGCCATATCTAGTTGATCTCTGCTTAGGAAACTGAGAAGAACAGTAGATCCTCTTCAGTCCAGTACACTGTACTTGCTGGGAACAGATGCAAGTGCTATTTGCACTGTGTTTGGCAATGGGAGCACAACAGTGACTTTTTTTACCAGAAAACAACTCTTGCTCATTGGACCAGAAACTGCATGTGATTCAACTCCATTTAGGACTGGGAAACAAACGCTAGCTTGCCTTACAAGAAAAACACTCTGCTTTTGAGAAAAGAGCACTCATCTACTCTACTGTGTTTCCTGTAGGGCCAAAACAGTGAGCTCTCTCAGAACAAAAGAACTGTGCTTCCTACACACACGGCCATATCTAGTTCAATTCTGCTTAGGAAACTGACAAGAACAGTAGCTCTTCTTCAGTCCCATACACTGTACTTGCTGGGGACAGACGCCAGTGCTATTTGCCCTGTGGATGACAATGGGAGCGTAATAGTGACTCTTCTTACCAGAAAACAACTCTTGCTCGTAGGACCAGAAACTGCATGGGATACAACTCCATTTCAGACTGGGAAACAAACGCTAGCTCGCCTTCCAAGAAACACACTCTGCTTTTGAGAAAAGAGCACTCTTCTACTCTACTGTGTTTCCAATGGGGTCCAAACAGTGAGCTTGCTCAGAACAAAAGAACTGTGCTTCGTACACACACGGGCCATATCTAGTTTAACTCTGCTTAAGAAACTGACGAGAACAGTAATTCCTCTTCAGTCCAATACACTGTACATGCTGGGAACAGACGCGAGTGCTATTTGCACTGTGTATGAAAATGGGAGCGCAATAGTGACTCTTCTTACCAGAAAACAATTCTTGCTCATAGGACCAGAAACTGCATGGGATTCAACTCCATTTAGGACTGGGAAACAAACTCTAGCTTGCCTTACAAGAAACACACTCTGCTTTTTGAGAAACGAGCACTCTTCTACTCTACTGTGTTTCCTACAGGGCCAAAACAGTGAGCTTGCTCAGAACAAAAGAACTGTGCTTCCTACACACACGGCCAAATCTAGTTCAATTCTGCTTAGGAACCTGACAAGAACAGTAGATCTTCTTCAGTCCAATACACTGTACATTCTGGGAACAGACGCCAGTTCTATTTGCCCTGTGTATAACAATGGGAGCGCAATAATGACTCTTCTTACCAGAAAACAACTCTTGCTCGTAGGACCAGAAACTGCATGTGATTCAACTCCATTTAGGACTGGGAAACAAACGTGAGCTCGCTGTACAAGAAACAAACTCTGCTTTTGAGAAAAGAGCACTCTTCTACTCTTCTGTGTTTCCTACGGGGTCCGAACAGTGAGCTTGCTCAGAACAAAAGAACTGTGCTTCCTACACACACGGGCCATATCTAGTTCATCTCTGCTTAGGAAACTGAGAAGAACAGTAGATCCTCTTCAGTCCAGTACACTGTACTTGCTGGGAACAGACGCAAGTGCTATTTGCACTGTGTTTGGCAATGGGAGCACAACAGTGACTTTTTTTACTAGAAAACAACTCTTGCTCATAGGACCAGAAACTGAATGTGATTCAACTCCATTTAGGACTGGGAAACAAACGCTAGCTTGCCTTACAAGAAACACACTCTGCTTTTGAGAAAAGAGCACTCTTCTACTCTACTGTGTTTCCTATAGGGCCAAAACAGTGAGCTTGCTCAGAACAAAAGAACTGTGCTTCCTACACACACGGCCAAATCTAGTTCAATTCTGCTTAGGAACCTGACAAGAACAGTAGATCTTCTTCAGTCCAATACACTGTACATGCTGGGAACAGACGCCAGTGCTATTTGCCCTGTGTATGACAATGGGAGCGCAATAGTTATTCTTCTTACCAGAAAACAACTCTTGCTCGTAGGACCAGAAACTCCATGTGATTCAACTCCATTTAGGACTGGGAAACAAACGCTATCTCGCCTTACAAGACACACTCTGCTTTTGAGAAAAGAGCACTCTTCAACTCTACTGTGTTTCCAATGGGGTCCGAACAGTGAGTTTGCTCAGAACAAAAGAACTGGGCTTCGTACACACACGGGCCATATCTAGTTTAACTCTGCTTAGGAAACTGATGAGAACAGTAACTCCTCTTCAGTCCAATACACTGTACATGCTGGGAACAGACGCGAGTGCTATTTGCACTGTGTATGAAAATGGGAGCGCAATAGTGACTCTTCTTACCAAAAACAACTCTTGCTCATAGGACCAGAAACTGCATGGGATTCAACTCCATTTAGGACTGGGAAACAAACGCAAGTTCACCTTACAAGAAACACACACTGCTTTTGACAAAAGAGCACTCTTCTACTCTACTGTGTTTCCTATGGGGTGCAAACAGTGAGCTTGCTCAGAAAAAAAGAACTGTGCTTCCTACACACACTGCTATATCTAGTTCAATTCTGCTTAGGAACCTGACAAAAACAGTAGATCCTCTTCAGTCCAATACACTGTACATGCTGGGAACAGACGCCAGTGCTATTTGCCCTGTGTATGACAATGGGAGCGCAATAGCGACTCTTCTTACCAGAAAACAACTCTTGCTCGTAGGACCAGAATCTACATGTGATTCAACTCCATTTAGGACTGGGAAAGAAACGCGAGCTCGCCGTACAAGAAACACACTCTGCTTTTGAGAAAACAGCACTCTTCTACTCTTCTAAGTTTCCTATGGGGTCCGAACAGTGAGCTTCCTCAGAACAAAAGAACTGTGCTTCCTACACACAGGGGCCATATCTAGTTCAACTCTGCTTAGGAAACTGACAAGAACAGTAGCTCCTCTTCAGTCCAATACACTGTATATGCTGGGAACAGACGCCAGTGCTATTTGCCCTGTGCATGTCAATGGGAGCGCAATAGTGACTCTTCTTCCCCGAAAACAACTCTTGCTTGAGGGCCGGAAACTGCATGTGATTCAACTCCATTTAAGACTGGGAAACAAATGCTAGCTCGCCTTACAAGAAACACACTCTGCTTTTTGAGAAACGAGCACTCTTCTACTCTACTGTGTTTCCTATGGGGTCCGAAGAGTGAGCTTGCTCAGAACAAAAGAACTGTGCTTCCTACACACACGGCCAAATAGTTCAATTCTGCTTAGGAACCTGACAAGAACAGTAGATCTTCTTCAGTCCAATACACTGTACATGCTGGGAACAGACGCCAGTTTTAATTGCCCTGTGTATGACAATGGGAGCGCAATAATGACTCTTCTTACCAGAAAACAACTCTTGCTCGTAGGACCAGAAACTTCATGTGATTCAACTCCATTTAGGACTGGGAAAAAAACACGAGCTCGCTGTACAAGAAACACACTCTGCTTTTGAGAAAAGACCACTCTTCTACTCTTCTAAGTTTCCTATGGGGTCCGAACAGTGAGCTTGCTCAGAACAAAAGAACTGAGCTTCCTACACACACGGGCCATAACTAGTTTAACTCTGCTTAGGAAACTGATAAGAACAGTAGATTCTCTTCAGTCCAGTACACTGTACTTGCTGGGAACAGACGCGAGTGCTATTTGCACTGTGTATGGCAATGGGAGCGCAATAGTGACTTTCCTTAGCAGAAAACAACTCTTGCTCATAGGACCAGAAACTGCATGTGGTTCAACTCCATTTAGGACTGGGAAACAAACGCTAGCTCGCCTTACAAGAAACACACTCTGCTTTTAAAAAAGAACAGTCTTCTAATCTACTGTGTTTCATTTAGGGCCAGAACAGTCAGGTTGCTCAGAACAAAAGAACTGTGCTTCCTACACACAGGGACCATATCTAGTTCAACTCTGCTTAGGAAACTGACAAAAACAGTAGCTCCTCTTCAGTCCAATACACTGTATATGCTGGGAACAGACGCCAGTGCTATTTGCCCTGTGCATGTCAATGGGAGCACAATAGTGACTCTTCTTCCCCGAAAACAACTCTTGTTCGAGGGCAGGAAACTGCATGTGATTCAACTCCATTTTGGACTGGGAAACAAACGCTAGCTCGCCTTACAAGAAACACACTCTGCTTTTGAGAAACGAGCACTCTTCTACTCTACTGTGTTTCCAATGGGTTCCGAACAGTGAGCTTGCTCAAAACAAAAGAACTGTGCTTCCTACACACACGGGTCATATCTAGTTCAACTCTGCTTAGGAAACTGACAAGAACAGTAACTCCTCTTCAGTCCAATACACTGTCCATGCTGGGAACAGACGCGAGTGCTATTTGCACTGTGTATGACAATGGGAACACAATAGTGACTCTTCTTACCAGAAAACAACTCTTGCTCATAGGAACTGAACCTGCATGGGGTTCAACTCCATTTAGGACTGGGAAACAAACGCTAGCTAGCATTACAAGAAACACACTCTGCTTTTGAGAAAAGAGCACTCTTCTACTCCACTGTGTTTCCTACGTGGTCCGAACAGTGAGCTTGCTCAGAATAAAGGAACTGTGCTTCCTACACACACGGGCCATATCTAGTTCAACTCTGCTTAGGAAACTGACAAGAACAGTAGCTCCTCTTCAGACCAATACACTGTACTCGCTGGGAACAGACGCAAGTGCTATTTGTACTGTGTTTGGCAATCGGAGCGCAGTAGTGACTCTTCTTATCAGAAAACAACTCTTGCTCGTACGACCAAAAACTACATGTTACTCAACTCCATTTTAGACTGGGAAACAAACGCAAGCTCACCTTACAAGAAACACATTCTGCTTTAGAGAAAAGAGCACTCTTCTACTCTACTGTGTTTCCTATGGGGTACAAACAGTGAGCTTGCTCAGAAAAAAAGAACTGTGCTTCCTACACACACTGCCATAACTAGTTGAATTCTGCTTAGGAAGCTGACAAAAACAGTAGATCCTCTTCAGTCCAATACACTGTACATGCTGGGAAGAGACGCCAGTGCTATTTGCCCTGTGTATGGCAATGGGAGCGCAATAGTGACTTTCCTTACCAGAAAACAACTCTTGCTCATAGAACCAGAAACTGCATGTGGTTCAACTCCATTTAGGACTGGGATACAAACGCTAGCTCGCCTTACAAGAAACACACTCAGCTTTTGAGAAATGTGCACTCTTCTACTCTATTGTGTTTCCTATGGTGTCCGAACAGTGAGCTTGCTCAAAACAAAAGAACCGTGCTTCCTACACACACGGGCCATATCTAGTTCAACTCTGCTTAGGAAATTGACAAGAACAGTAACTCCTCTTCAGTCCAATACACTGTACATGCTGGGAATAGACGCGAGTGCTATTTGCACTGTGTATGACAATGGGAACGCAATAGTGACTCTTCTTACCAGAAAACAACTCTTGCTCATAGGACCAGAAACTGCATGTGATTCAACTCCATTTAGGACTGGGAAACAAACGCTAGCTAGCATTACAAGAAACACACTCTGCTTTAGAGAAAAGAGCACTCTTCTACTCTACTGTGTTTCCTATAGGGCCAGAACAGTGAGCTTGCTCAGAACAAAAGAACTGTGCTTCCCACACACGGGCCATATCTAGTTCAACTCTGCTAAGGAAACTGACAAGAACAGTAGCTCCTCTTCAGTCCAATACACTGTACTTGCTGGGAACACACGCCAGTGCTCTTTGTCCTGTGTACGGCAATGGCAGTGCAATTGTGACTATTTTTACCATAAAACAATTCTTGCTCGTAGGACCAGAAACTGCTGTGAATCAACTCCGTTTAGGACTGGGAAACAAACACTAGCTCGCCTTACAAGAAACATACTCTGCTTTTCAGAAAAGAGCACTCTTCTACTCTACTGTGTTTACTATAGGGCCAGAAGAGTGAGCTTGCTCAGAACAAAAGAACTGTGCTTCCCACACGGGACATATCTAGTTCAACTCTGCTTAGGAAACTGACAAGACCAGTAGCTCCTCTTCATTCTAATACACTGTACTTGCTGGGAACAGATGCGAGTGCTATTTTCACTGTGTATGGCAATGAGAGCGCAATAGTGACTTTCCTTACTAGAAAACAATTCTTGCTCGTAGGACCAGAAACTGCATGTGATTCAACTCCATTTAGGACGGGGAAACAAATGCTAGCTCGCCTTACATGAAACACACTCTGCTTCTGAGAAAAGAGCACTCTTCTACTCTACTGTGTTGCTATGGGGTCTGAACAGTGAGCTTGCACAGAACAAAAGAACTGTGCTTCCTACACACACGGCCATATCTAGTTCAAGTCTGCTTAGGAACCTGACAAGAACAGTAGATCCTCTTAAGTCCAATACACTGTACATGCTGGGAACAGATGTCAGTGCTATTTGCCCTGTGTATGACAATGGGAGCGCAATAGCGACTCTTCTTACCAGAAAACAACTCTTGCTCGTAGGACCAGAAACTGCATGTGATTCAACTCCATTTAGGACTGGGAAAAAAACGCGAGCTCGCCATACAAGAAACACACTCTGCTTTTGAGAAAAGACCATTCTTCTACTCTTCTCAGTTTCCTATGGGGTCCGAACAGTGAGCTTGCTCAGAACAAAAGAACTGTGCTTCCTACACACACGGGCCATATCTAGTTTAACTCTGCTTAGGAAACTGACAAGAACAGTAGATTCTCTTCAGTCCAGTACACCGTACTTGCTGGGAACAGACTCGAGTGCTATTTGCTCTGTGTATGGCAATGGGAGCACAATAGTGACTTTCCTTACCAGAAAACAACTCTTGCTCATAGGACCAGAAACTGCATGTGGTTCAACTCCATTTAGGACTGGGAAACAAACGCTAGCTCGCCTTACAAGAAACACACTCTGCTTTTGAGAAAAGAGCAGTCTTCTACTCTACTGTGTTTCCTATAGGGCCAGAACAATGAGCTTGCTTAGAACAAAAGAACTGTGCTTCCTACACACACGGGCCATATCTAGTTCAACACTACTTAGGAAACTGAGAAGAACAGTAACTTCTGTTCAGTCCAATACACTGTACTTGCTCGGAACAGACGCGAGTGCTTTTTGCACTGTCTATGGCAATGAGAGCACAATAGTGACTCTTTTTACCAGAAAACAACTCTTGCTCGTAGGACCAGAAACTGCATGGGATTCAACTCCATTTAGGACTGGGAAACAAACGCTAGCTCGCCTTACACGAAACACGCTCTGCTTTTGAGAAAAGGGCACAGTTCTACTCTACTGTGTTTCCTATGGGGTCCGAAAAGTGAGCTTGCTCATAATAAAAGAACTGTGCTTCCTACACACAGGGGCCATATCTAGTTTAACTCTGCTTAGGAAACTGACAAGAAGAGTAGATCTGCTTCAGTCCAATACACTGTACATGCTGGGAACATACGACAGTGCTATTTGTACTGTGTATGACAATGGGAGCACAATAGTGACTCTTCTTACCAGAAAACAACTCTTGCTCATAGGACCAGAAACTGCATGGGATTCAACTCCATTTAGGACTGGGGAACAAACGCGAGCTCGCCTTACAAGAAACATACTCTGCTTTTGAGAAAAGAGCACTCATCTTCTCTACTCTGTTTCCTCTAGGGCCAGAACAGTAAGCTTGCTCAGAACAAAAGAAATGTGCTTCCTACACACACGGGCCATATCTAGTTCAACTCTGCTTAGAAACCTGACAAAAACAGTAGCTCCTCTTCAGTCCAATACACTGTACATGCTGGGAACAGACGCCAGTGCTATTTGCCCTGTGTATGACAATGGAAACACAATAGTGCCTCTTCTTACCAGAAAACAACTCTTGCTCGTAGGACCAGAAACTGCATGTGATTCAACTCCATTTAGGACTGGGAAACAAACGCGAGCTCGCCGTACAAGAAACACACTCTGCTTTTGAGAAAAGAACATTCTTCTACTCTACTGTGTTTCCTTTAGGGCCAGAACAGTCAGGTTGCTCAGAACAAAAGAACTGTGCTTCCTACACACACGGGCCATATCTAGTTCAACTCTGCTTAGGAAACTGACAAGAACAGTAGCTCCTCTTCAGTCCAATACACTGTATATGCTGGGAACAGACGCCAGTGCTATTTGCCCTGTGCCTGTCAATGGGACCACAATAGTGACTCTTCTTCCCCGAAAACAACTCTTGCTCGAGGGCCGGAAACTGCATGTGATTCAACTCCATTTAGGACTGGGAAACAAACGCTAGCTCGCCTTACAAGAAACACACTCTGCTTTTGAGAAACGAGCACTCTTCTTCTCTACTGTGTATCCTATGGGGTCCGAAGAGTGAGCTTGCTCAAAACAAAAGAACTGTGCTTCCAACACACACGGGCCATATCTAGTTCAACTCTGCTTAGGAAACTGACAAGAACAGTAACTCCTCTTCAGTCCAATACACTGTACATGCTGGGAACAGACGCGAGTGCTATTTGCACTGTGTATGACAATGGGAACACAATAGTGACTCATTCTTACCAGAAAACAACTCTTGCTCATAGGAACTGAACCTGCATGGGTTTCAACTCCATTTAGGACTGGGAAACAAACGCTAGCTGGCCTTACAAGAAACACACTCTGCTTTTGAGAAAAGAGCACTCTTCTACTCTACTGTGTTTCCTACGGGGTCCGAACAGTGAGCTTGCTCAGAATAAAGGAACTGTGCTTCCTACACACACGGGCCATATCTAGTTCAACTCTGCTTAGGACACTGACAAGAACAGTAGCTCCTCTTCAGACCAATACACAGTACTCGCTGGGAACAGACGCAAGTACTATTTGTTCTGTCTTTGGCAATGGGAGCGCAGTAGTGACTCTTCTTAGCAGAAAACAACTCTTGCTCGTACGACCAAAAACTACATGTTACTCAACTCCATTTAAGACTGGGAAACAAACGCAAGCTCACCTTACAAGAAACACATTCTGCTTTTGCCAAAAGAGCACTGTTCTACTCTACTGTGTTTCCTATGGGGTCCAAACAGTGAGCTTGCTCAGAAAAAAAGAACTGTGCTTCCTACACACACTGCCATATCTAGTTCAATTCTGCTTAGGAAGCCGACAAAAACAGTAGATCCTCTTCAGTCCAATACACTGTACATGCTGGGAAGAGACGCCAGTGCTATTTGCCCTGTGTATGGCAATGGGAGCGCAATAGTGACTTTCCTTACCGGAAAACAACTCTTGCTCATAGGACCAGAAACTGCATGTGGTTCAACTCCATTTAGGACTGGGATACAAACGCTAGCTCGCCTTACAAGAAACACACTCTGCTTTTGAGAAACGAGCACTCTTCTACTCTACTGTGTTTCCTATGGGGTCCGAACAGTGAGCTTGCTAAAAACAAAAGAACTGTGCTTCCTACACACACGGGCCATATCTAGTTCAACTCTGCTTAGGAAATTGACAAGAACAGTAACTCCTCTTCAGTCCAATACACTGTACATGCTGGGAACAGACGCGAGTGCTATTTGCACTGTGTGTGACAATGGGAACGCAATAGTGACTCTTCTTACCAGAAAACAACTCTTGCTCATAGGACCAGAAACTGCATGGGATTCAACTTCATTTAGGACTGGGAAACAAACGCTAGCTTGCGTTACTAGAAACACACTCTGCTTTCGAGAAAAGAGCACTCTTCTACTTTACTGTGTATCTTATGGGGTCCAAACAGTGAGCTTGCTCTGAACAAAATAACTGTGCTTCCTACACACACGGGCCATATCTAGTTCAACTCTGCTTAGGAAACTGACAAGAACAGTAGCTCCTATTCAGTCCAATACACGGTACTTGCTGGGAACAGACGCGAGTGCTACTTGCACTGTGTATGGCAATGGGAGCACAATGTGACTTTCCTTACCACAAAACAACTCTTGTTCGTAGGACCAGAAACTGCATAGGATTCAACTCCATTTAGGACTAGGAAACAAACGCTAGCTCACCTTACAAGAAACAAACTCTGCTTTAGATAAAAGAGCACTCATCTACTCTACTGTGTTTCCTATAGGGCCAGAACAGTGAGCTTGCTCAGAACATAAGAACTGTGCTTCCTACACACACGGGCCTTATCTAGTTCAACTCTGCTTAGGAAACTGACAAGAACAGTAGCTCCTCTTCAGTCCGATACACTGTAATTCCTGGGAACAGACGCGAGTGCTATTTGTACTGTGTATGGCAATGGGAGCGCAATAGTGACTTTCCTTACCAGAAAACAACTCTTGCTCGTAGGACCAGAAACTGAATGTGATTCAACTCCATTTAGGACTGCGAAACAAACGCTAGCTCGCCTTAAAAGAAATACACTCTGCTTTAGAGAAAAGAGCACTCTTCTACTCTACTGTGTTTCCTATAGGGTTAGAAGAGTGAGCTTTCTCAGAACAAAAGAACTGTGCTTCGTACACACGGGCCATATCTAGTTCAACTCTGCTTAGGAAACTGACAAGAACAGTAGCTCCTATTCAGTCCAATACACTGTACTTGCTGGGAACAGACGCGAGTGCTATTTGCACTGTGTATGGCATTTGGAGCGCAATAGTGACTCTTCTTACCAGAAAACAACTCTTGCTGGTAGGACCAGAAACTGCATGATATTCAACTCCATTTAGGACTGTGAAACAAACGCTAGCTTGCGTTACTAGAAACACACTCTGCTTTAGAGAAAAGAGCACTCTTCTACTCTACTGTGTATCTTATGGGGTCCAAACAGTGAGCTTGCTCTGAACAAAAGAACTGTGCTTCCTACACACACGGGCCATATCTAGTTCAACTCTGCTTAGGAATCTGACAAGAACAGTAGCTCCTATTCAGTCCAATACACTGTACTTGCTGGGAACAGACGCGAGTGCTACTTGCACTGTGTATGGCAATGGGAGCGCAATGTGACTTTCCTTACCACAAAACAACTCTTGTTCGTAGGACCAGAAACTGCATAGGATTCAACTCCATTTAGGACTAGGAAACAAACGCTAGCTCACCTTACAAGAAACACACTCTGCTTTAGAGAAAAGAGCACTCATCTACTCTACTGCGTTTCCTATAGGGCCAGAACAGTGAGCTTGCTCAGAACATAAGAACTGTGCTTCCTACACACACGGGCCATATCTAGTTCAACTCTGCTTAGGAAACTGACAAGAATAGTAGCTCCTCTTCAGTCCGATACACTGTACTTGCTGGGAACAGACGTCAGTGCTATTTGTCCTGTGTATGGCAATGGCAGCGCAATAGTGACTATTCTTACCATAAAACAACTCTTGCTCGTAGGACCAGAAACTGCATGTGATTCCACTCCATTTAGGACTGCGAAACAAACGCTAGCTCGCCTTACAAGAAACACACTCTGCTTTTGAGAAAAGAGCACTCTTTTACTCTACTGTGTTTCCTATGGGGTCCAAACAGTGAGCTTGCTCAGAACAAGAGAACTGTGCTTCCTACACACGGGCCATATCTAGTTCAACTCTGCTTACGAAACTGACAAGAAGAGTAGCTCCTCTTCATCCGATACACTGTATTTGCTGGGAACAGACGCGAGTGATATTTGCACAGTGTATGGCAATGGGAGCGCAATAGTGACTTTCCTTACCAGAAAACAACTCTTGTACGTAGGACCAGAAACTGCATGTGATTCAACTCCATTTAGGACTAGGAAACAAATGCTAGCTCGCCTTACAAGAAACACACTCTGCTTTTGAGAAAAGAGCACTCTTCTACTCTACTGTGTTTCCTATAGGGCCAGAAGAGTGAGCTTCCTCAGAACAAAAGAACTGTGCTTCCTACACACGGGCCATATCTAGTTCAACTCTACTTAGGAACCTGACAAGAACAGTAGATCCTCTTCATTCCAATACACTGTACTTGCTGGGAACAGACGCCAGTGCTATTTGTCCTGTGTACGGGATTGGCAGCACAATAGTGACTATTCTTACCATAAAACAACTCTTGCTCGTAGGACCAGAAACCGCATGTGATTCAACTCCATTTAGGACTGGGAAATAAACGCTAGCTCGCCTTACAAGAAACACACTCTACTTTTGAGAAAAGAGCACTCTTCTACTCTACTGTTTTTCCTATAGGTCCAGAACAGTGAGCTTGCTCAGAACAAAAGAACTGTGCTTCCCACGCACGGGCCATATCTAGTTCAAGTCTGCTTAGGAACCTGACAAGAACAGTAGATCCTCTTCAGTCCGATACACTGTACTTGCTGGGAACAGACGCGAGAGCTATTTGCACTGTGTATGGCAATGGGAACACAAAAGTGACTTTCCTTACCAGAAAACAACTCTTGATCGTAGGACAGAAACTGCATGTGATTCAACTCCATTTAAGACAGGGAAACAAATGCTAGCTTGCCTTACAAGAAACACACTCTACTTTTGAGAAAAGAGCACTCTTCTACACTACTGTGTTTCCTATGGGGTCCGAACAGTGAGCTTGCTCTGAACAAAAGAACTGTGATTCCTACACACACGGCCATATCTAGTTCCATTCTGCTTAGGAACTTGACAAGAACAGTAGATCCTCTTCAGTGCAATACACTGTACTTGCTGGGAACAGACGCCAGTGCTATTTGTCCTGTGTATGGCAATGGCAGCACAATAGAGACTCTTCTTACCAAAAAACAACTCTTGCTCATAGGACCAGAAACTGCATGTGATTCAACTCCATTTAGGACTGGGAAACAAACGCTAGCTCGCCTTAAAAGAAACACACTCTGCTTCAGAGAAAAGTGCTCTCTTCTACTCTACTGTGTTTCCTATAGGGTTAGAAGAGTGAGCTTGCTCAGAACAAAAGAACTGTGCTTCGTACACACGGGCCATATCTAGTTCAACTCTGCTTAGGAAACTGACAAGAACAGTAGCTCCTATTCAGTCCAATACACTGTACTTGCTGGGAACAGACGCGAGTGTTATTTTCACTGTGTATGGCATTTGGAGCGCAATAGTGACTCTTCTTACCAGAAAACAACTCTTGCACGTAGGACCAAAAACTGCCTGTGACTCAACTCCATTTAAGACTGGGAAACAAACGCGAGCTCGCCTTACAAGAAACACACTCTGCTTTAGAGAAAAGAGCACTCTTCTACTCTACTGTGTTTCCTATGGGGTCCGAACAGTGAGCTTGCTCAGAACAAAAGAACTGTGCTTCCTACACACACGGCCATATCTAGTTCAATTCTGCTTAGGAAACTGACAAGAACTGTAGTTCCTCTTCAGTCCAATACACTGTACTTGCTGCGAACAGATGCCAGTGCTATTTGTCCTGTGTATGGCAATGGCAGCACAATAGTGACTCTTCTTACTAGAAAACAACTCTTGCTCGTAGGACCAGAAACTGCATGGGATTCAACTTCATTTAGGACTGGGAAACAAACGCTAGCTTGCCTTACTAGAAACACACTCTGATTTAGAGAAAAGAGCACTCTTCCACTCTACTGTGTATCCTATGGGGTCCAAACAGTGAGCTTGCTCTGAACAAAAGAACTGTGCTTCCTACACACACTGATCATATCTAGTTCAACTCTGCTTAGGAAACTGAGAAGAACAGTAGCAACTACTCAGTCCATTACACTGTACTTGCTGGGAACAGACGCGAGTGCTATTTGCACTGTGTATGAAAATGGGAGCGCAATAGTGACTTTCCTTTCAAGAAAACAACTCTTGCTCGTAGGACCAGAAACTGCATGTGATTCAACTCCATTTGGGACTGGGAAACAAATGCTAGCTCGCCTTACAAGAAACACACTCTGCTTTAGAGAAAAGAGCACTCATCTACTCTACTGTGTTTCTTATAGGGCCAGAACAGTGAGCTTGCTCAGAACATATGAACTGTGCTTCCTGCACACGGGCCATATCTAGTTCAACTCTGCTTAGGAAACTGACAAGAATAGTAGCTCCTCTTCAGTCCGATACACTGTACTTGCTGGGAACAGACACCAGTGCTATTTGTCCTTTGTATGGCAATGGCAGCGCAATAGTGACTATTCTTACCATAAAACAACTCTTGCTCGTAGGACCAGAAACTGCATGTGATTCCACTTCATTTAGGACTGGGAAACAAACGCTAGCTCGCCTTACAAGAAACACACTCTGCTTTTGAGAAACGAGCACTCTTCTACTCTACTGTGTTTCCTATGGGGTCCGAACAGTGAGCTTGCTCAAAACAAAAGAACTGTGCTTCCTACACACACGGGCCATATCTAGTTCAACTCTGCTTAGGAAATTGACAAGAACAGTAACTCCTCTTCAGTCCAATACACTGTACATGCTGGGAACAGACGCGAGTGCTATTTGCACTGTGTGTGACAATGGGAACGCAATAGTGACTCTTCTTACCAGAAAACAACTCTTGCTCATAGGACCAGAAACTGCATGGGATTCAACTTCATTTAGGACTGGGAAACAAACGCTAGCTTGCGTTACTAGAAACACACTCTGCTTTAGAGAAAAGAGCACTCTTCTACTCTACTGTGTTTCCTATGGGGTCCGAACAGTGAGCTTGCTCAGAACAAAAGAACTGTGCTTCCTACACACACGGCCATATCTAGTTCAATTCTGCTTAGGAAACTGACAAGAACTGTAGTTCCTCTTCAGTCCAATACACTGTACTTGCTGTGAACAGATGCCAGTGCTATTTGTCCTTGTATGGCAATGGCAGCACAATAGTTACTCTTCTTACTAGAAAACAACTCTTGCTCGTAGGACCAGAAACTGCATGGGATTCAACTTCATTTAGGACTGGGAAACAAACGCTAGCTTGCCTTACTAGAAACACACTCTGATTTAGAGAAAAGAGCACTCTTCTACTCTACTGTGTATCCTATGGGGTCCAAACAGTGAGCTTGCTCTGAACAAAAGAACTGTGCTTCCTACACACACTGATCATATCTAGTTCAACTCTGCTTAGGAAACTGAGAAGAACAGTAGCAACTACTCAGTCCATTACACTGTACTTGCTGGGAACAGACGCGAGTGCTATTTGCACTGTGTATGAAAATGGGAGCGCAATAGTGACTTTCCTTTCAAGAAAACAACTCTTGCTCGTAGGACCAGAAACTGCATGTGATTCAACTCCATTTGGGACTGGGAAACAAATGCTAGCTCGCCTTACAAGAAACACACTCTGCTTTAGAGAAAAGAGCACTCATCTACTCTACTGTGTTTCTTATAGGGCCAGAACAGTGAGCTTGCTCAGAACATATGAACTGTGCTTCCTGCACACGGGCCATATCTAGTTCAACTCTGCTTAGGAAACTGACAAGAATAGTAGCTCCTCTTCAGTCCGATACACTGTACTTGCTGGGAACAGACACCAGTGCTATTTGTCCTTTGTATGGCAATGGCAGCGCAATAGTGACTATTCTTACCATAAAACAACTCTTGCTCGTAGGACCAGAAACTGCATGTGATTCCACTTCATTTAGGACTGGGAAACAAACGCTAGCTCGCCTTACAAGAAACACACTCTGCTTTTGAGAAAAGAGCACTCTTCTACTCTACTGTGTTTCCTATAGGGTCCAAACAGTGAGCTTGCTCAGAACAAAAGAACTGTGCTTCCTACACACAGGCCATATCTATTTCAACTCTGCTTAGGAAACTGACAAGAAGAGTAGCTCCTCTTCATCCGATACACGGTATTTGCTGGGAACAGACGCGAGTGATATTTGCACTGTGTATGGCAATGGGAGCGCAATAGTGACTTTCCTTACCAGAAAACAACTCTTGTTCGTAGGACCAGAAACTGCATGTGATTCAACTCCATTTAGGACTAGGAATCAAACGCTAGCTCGCCTTACAAGAAACACACTCTGCTTTTGAGAAAAGAGCACTCTTCTACTCTACTGTGTTTCCTATAGGGCAAGAAGAGTGAGCTTGCTCAGAACAAAAGAACTGTGCTTCCTACACACACGGCCATATCTAGTTCAATTCTGCTTTGGAACCTGACAAGAACAGTAGATCCTCTTCAGTCCAATACACTGTACTTGCTGGGAACACACGCCATTGCTATTTGTCCTGTGTACGGCATTGGCAGTGCAATAGTGACTATTTTTACCATAAAACAACTCTTGCTCGTAGGACCAGAAACTGCATGTGATTCAACTGCATTTAGGACTGGGAAACAAACACTAGCTCACCTTACAAGAAACACACTCTGCTTTTGAGAAAAGAGCACTCTTCTACTCTACTGTGTTTCCTATGGGGTCCGAAAAGTGAGCTTGCTCAGAACAAATGAACTGTGCTTCCTACACACACGGCCATATCTAGTTCAATTCTGCTTAGGAACCTGACAAGAACAGTAGATCCTCTTCAGTCCAATACACTGTACTTGCTGGGAACAGACGCCAGTGCTACTTGTCCTATGTATGGCAATGGCAGCGCAATAGTGACTCTTCTTTCCATAAAACAACTCTTGCTCGTAGGACCAGAAACTGCATGTGATTCAACTCCATTTAGGACTGGGAAACAAATGCTAGCTCGCCTTACAAGAAACACACTCTGCTTTAGAGAAAAGAGCACTCTTCTACTCTACTGTTTTTCCTATAGAGCCAGAACAGTGAGCTTGCTCAGAACAAAAGAACTGTGCTTCCTACACACGGGTCAGATCTAGTTCAACTCTGCTTAGGAAACTCACAAGAACAGTAGCTCCTATTCAGTCAAATACACTGTACTTGCTGGGAACACTCACGAGTGCTATTTGCACTGTTTATGGCATTTGGAGCGCAATAGTGACTCTTCTTACCAGAAAACAACTCTTGCTCGTAGGATCAAAAACTGCCTGTGACTCAACTCCATTTAGGACTGGGAAACAGACGCGAGGTCGCCTTACAATAAACACACTCTGCTTTAGAGAAAAGAGCACTCTTTTACTCAACTGTGTTTCCTATGGGGTCCGAAGAGTGAGCTTTCTCAAAACAAAAGATCTGTGCTTCCTACACACACGGCCATATCTAGTTCAATTCTGCTTAGGAACCTGACAAGAATAGTAGATCCTCTTCAGTCCAATACACTGTACTTGCTGCAAACCTATGCCAGTGCTATTTGCACTGTGTATGGCAATGGGAGCGCAATAGTGACTTTCCTTACCAGAAAACAACTCTTCTTCGTAGGACCAGAAACTGCATGTTTTTCAACTCCATTTAGAGCTAGGAAACAAACTCTAGCTCGCCTTACAAGAAACACACTCTGCTTTAGAGAAAACAGCACTCATCTCCTCTACTGTGTTTCCTATAGGGCCAGAACAGTGAGCTTGCTCAGAACATAAGAACTGTGCTTCCTACACACACGGGCCATATCTAGTTCAACTCTGCTTAGGAAACTGAAAAGAACAGTAGCTCCTCTTCAGTCCGATACACTGTACTTGCTGGGAACAGACGCCAGTTCTATTTGTCAAGTGTATGGCAATGGCAGCACAATAGTTACTGTTCTTACCATAAAACAACTCTTGCTCTTAGGACCAGAAAGTGCATGTGATTCCATCCATTTAGGACTGGAAAACAAACGCTAGCTCGCCTTACAGGGAACACACTATGCTTTAGAGAAAAGAGCACTCTTCTACTCTACTCTGTTTCTTATGGGGTCCAAACAGTGAGCTTGCTCAGAACAAAAGAACCGTGCTTCCTACACACGGGCCAGATCTAGTTCAACTCTGCTTAGGAACCTGACAAGAACAGTAGATCCTCTTCAGTCCAATACACTGTACTTGCTGGGAACAGACGCGAGTGCTATTTGCACTGTGTATGGCAATGGGAGCACAATAGTGACTTTCCTTACCAGAAAACAACTCTTGCTCGTAGGACCAGAAACTGCATGTGATTCAACTCCTTTTAGGAGTGGGAAACAAATCCTAGCTCGCCTTACAAGAAACACACTCTGCTTTAGAGAAAAGAGCACTCTTCTACTCTACTGTGTTTCCTATGGGGTCCGAAAAGTGAGCTTGCTCAGAACAAAAGAACTGTGCTTCCTACACACACGGCCATATCTAGTTCAATTTTGCTTAGGAACCTGACAAGAACAGTAGATCCTCTTCAGTCCAATACACTGTACTTGCTGGGAACAGACGCCAGGGCTATTTGTCCTGTGTATGGCAATGGCAGCGCAATAGTGACTCTTCTTTCCATAAAACAACTCTTGCTCGTAGGACCAGAAACTGCATGTGATTCAACTCCATTTAGGACTGGGAATCAAATGCTAGCTCGCCTTACAAGAAACACACTCTGTTTAGGGAAAAGAGCACTCTTCTACTCTACTGTTTTTCCTATAGTGCCAGAACAGTGAGCTTGCTCAGAACAAAAGAACTGTGCTTCCCACGCACGGGCCATATCTAGTTCAACTCTGCCTAGGAAACTGACAAGAACAGTAGCTCCTCTTCAGTCCGATACACTGTACTTGCTGGGAACAGACGCGAGTGCTATTTGCACTGTGTATGGCAATGGGAGCAGAAAAGTGACTTTCCTTACCAGAAAACCACTCTTGATCGTAGGACAGAAACTGCATGTGATTCAACTCCATTTAAGACTGGGAAACAAACGCTAGCTTGCCTTACAAGAAACACACTCTACTTTTGAGAAAAGAGCACTCTTCTACACTACTGTGTTTCCTATGGGGTCCGAACAGTGAGCTTGCTCTGAACAAAAGAACTGTGCTTCCTACACACACGGGCCATATCTAGTTCCATTCTGCTTAGGAACTTGACAAGAACAGTAGATCCTCTTCAGTCCAATACACTGTACTTGCTGGGAACAGACGCCAGTGTTATTTGTCCTGTGTATGGCAATGGCAGCGCAATAGTGACTATTCTTACCATAAAACAACTCTTGCTCCTAGGACAGAAACTGCATGTGTTTCAACTCCATTTAGGACTGGGAAAGAAACGCTAGCTCGCCTTACAAGAAACACACTCTGCTTTTGAGAAAAGAGCACTCTTCTACTCTACTGTGTTTCCTATAGGGCCAGAAGAGTGAGCTTGCTCAGAACAAAAGAACTGTGCTTCCCACACGGGACATATCTAGTTCAACTCTGCTTAGGAAACTGACAAGAACAGAAGCTCCTCTTCAGTCCAATACACTGCACTTGCTGGGAACAGACACGAGTGCTATTTGCACTGTGTATGGCAATTGGAGCACAATTGTGACTCTTCTTACCAGAAAACAACTCTTGCTCATAGGACCAAAAACTGCCTGTGACTCAACTCCTTTTAGGACTGGGAAACCAACGCGAGCTCGCCTTACAAGAAACACACTCTGCTTTAGAGAAATGAGCACTCTTTACTCTACTGTGTTTCGTATGGGGTCCGAACAGTGAGGTTGCTCAGAACAAAAGAACTGTGCTTCCTACACACACGGCCACATCTAGTTCAATTCTGCTTAGGAACCTGACAAGAACAGCAGATCCTCTTCAGTCCTATACACTGTATTTGCTGTGAACAGAGGCCAGTGCTATTTGTCCTGTGTATGGCAATGGCAGCACAATAGTGACTCTTCTTACCAGAAAACAACTCTTGCTCGTAGTACCAGAAACTGCATGGGATTCAACTCCATTTAGGACTGCGAAACAAACGCTAGCTCGCAGTACAAGATACACACTCTGCTTTAGAGAAAAGAGCACTCTTCTACTCTACTGTGTATCCTTTGGGGTCCAAACAGTGAGCTTGCTCAGAACAAAAGAAATGTGCTTCCTACACACACGGGCCATATCTAGTTCAACTCTGCTTAGGAAACTGACAAGAACAGTAGCTCCTCTTCAGTCCGATACACTGTACTTGCTGGGAACAGACGCGAGTGCTATTTGCACTGTGTATGGCAATGGGAGCACAATAGTGACTTTCCTTACAAGAAAACAACTCTGGCTCATAGGACCAGAAACTGCATGTGATTCAACTCCATTTAGGACTGGGAAACAAATGCTAGCTCGCCTTACAAGAAACACACTCTGCTTTCGAGAAAAGAGCACTCTTCTACTCTACTGTGTTTCCTATGGGGTCCGAACAGTGAGCTTGCTCAGAACAAAAGAACTGTGCTTCCTACACACACGGCCATATCTAGTTCAATTCTGCTTAGGTAACTGACAAGAACAGTACCACCTATTCAGTCCAATACAATGTACTTGCTGGGAACAGACGCGAGTGCTATTTGCACTGTGTATGGCAATGGGAGCGCAATGTGACTTTCCTTACCAGAAAACAACTCTTGTTCATAAGACCAGAAACTGCATGGGATTCAACTCCATTTAGGACTAGGATACAAACGCTAGCTCGCCTTACAAGAAACACACTCTGCTTTAGAGAAAAGAGCACTCATCTACTCTACTGTGTTTCCTATAGGGCCAGAACAGTGAGCTTGCTCAGAACATATGAACTGTGCTTCCTACACACGGGCCATATCTAGTTCAACTCTGCTTAGGAAACTGACAAGAATAGTAGCTCCCCTTCAGTCCTATACACTGTACTTGCTGGGAACAGACGCCAGTGCTATTTGTCCTGTGTATGGCAATGGCAGCGCAATAGTGACTATTCTTACCATGAAACAACTCTTGCTCGTAGGACCAGAAACTGCATGTGATTCCACTCCATTTCGGACTGGGAAACAAACGCTAGCTCGAATTAGAGGAAACACACTCTGCTTTTGAGAAAAGAGCACTCTTCTACTCTACTGTGTTTCTTATGGGGTCCAAACAGTGAGCTTGCTCAGAACAAAAGAACTGTGCTTCCTACACACGGGCCATATCTAGGTCAACTCTGCTTAGGAAACTGAAAAGAAGAGTAGATCCTCTTCATCGGATACACTGTATTTGCTGGGAACAGACGCGAGTGATATTTGCACTGTGTATGGCAATGGGAGCGCAATAGTGACTTTCCTTACCAGAAAACAACTCTTGTTCATAGGACCAGAAACTGCATGTGATTCAACTCCATTTAGGACTAGGAAACAAACGCTAGCTCGCCTTACAAGAAACACACTCTGCTTTTGAGAAAAGAGCACTCTTCTACTCTACTGTGTTTCTTATAGGACCAGAACAGTGAGCTTGCTCAGAACAAAAGAACTGTGCTTCCTACACACACGGGCCATATCTAGTTCCACTCTGCTTAAAAAACTGACAAGAACAGTAGCTCCTCTTCAGTCCGATACACTGTACTTGCTGGGAACAGACGCGAGTGCTATTTGCACTGTGTATGGCAATGGGAGCACAATAGTGACTTTCCTTACCAGAAAACAACTCTTGCTCGTAGGACCAGAAACTGCATGTGATTCAACTCCATTTAGGAGTGGGAAACAAATCCTAGCTCACCTTACAAGAAACACACTCTGCTTTTGAGAAAAGAGCACTCTTCTACTCTACTGTGTTTCCTATGGGGTCCGAAAAGTGAGCTTGCTCAGAACAAATGAACTGTGCTTCCTACACACACGGCCATATCTAGTTCAATTCTGCTTAGGAACCTGACAAGAACAGTAGATCCTCTTCAGTCCAATACACTGTACTTGCTGGGAACAGACGCCAGTGCTATTTGTCCTGTGTATGGCAATGGCAGCGCAATAGTGACTCTTCTTTCCATAAAACAACTCTTGCTCGTAGGACCAGAAACTGCATGTGATTCAACTCCATTTAGGACTGGGAAACAAATGCTAGCTCGCCTTACAAGAAACACACTCTGCTTTAGAGAAAAGAGCACTCTTCTACTCTACTGTTTTTCCTATAGAGCCAGAACAGTGAGCTTGCTCAGAACAAAAGAACTGTGCTTCCTACACACGGGTCAGATCTAGTTCAACTCTGCTTAGGAAACTCACAAGAACAGTAGCTCCTATTCAGTCAAATACACTGTACTTGCTGGGAACACTCACGAGTGCTATTTGCACTGTTTATGGCATTTGGAGCGCAATAGTGACTCTTCTTACCAGAAAACAACTCTTGCTCGTAGGATCAAAAACTGTCTGTGACTCAACTCCATTTAGGACTGGGAAACAGACGCGAGGTCGCCTTACATAAACACACTATGCTTTAGAGAAAAGAGCACTCTTTTACTCAACTGTGTTTCCTATGGGGTCCGAAGAGTGAGCTTTCTCAGAACAAAAGATCTGTGCTTCCTACACACACGGCCATATCTAGTTCAATTCTGCTTAAGAACCTGACAAGAACAGTAGATCCTCTTCAGTCCAATACACTGTACTTGCTGCGAACCTATGCCAGTGCTATTTGCACTGTGTATGGCAATGGGAGCGCAATAGTGACTTTCCTTACCAGAAAACAACTCTTCTTCGTAGGACCAGAAACTGCATGTTTTTCAACTCCATTTAGAGCTAGGAAACAAACTCTAGATCGCCTTACAAGAAACACACTCTGCTTTAGAGAAAAGAGCACTCATCTCCTCTACTGTGTTTCCTATAGGGCCAGAACAGTGAGCTTGCTCAGAACATAAGAACTGTGCTTCCTACACACACGAGCCATATCTAGTTCAACTCTGCTTAGGAAACTGACAAGAACAGTAGCTCCTCTTCAGTCCGATACACTGTACTTGCTGGGAACAGACGCCAGTTCTATTTGTCAAGTGTATGGCAATGGCAGCACAATAGTTACTGTTCTTACCATAAAACAACTCTTGCTCTTAGGACCAGAAACTGCATGTGATTCCACTCCATTTAGGACTGGAAAACAAACGCTAGCTCGCCTTACAGGAAACACACTATGCTTTAGAGAAAAGAGCACTCTTCTACTCTACTCTGTTTCTTATGGGGTCCAAACAGTGAGCTTGCTCAGAACAAAAGAACCGTGCTTCCTACACACGGGCCAGATCTAGTTCAACTCTGCTTAGGAACCTGACAAGAACAGTAGATCCTCTTCAGTCCAATACACTGTACTTGCTGGGAACAGACGCGAGTGCTATTTGCACTGTGTATGGCAATGGGAGCACAATAGTGACTTTCCTTACCAGAAAACAACTCTTGCTCGTAGGACCAGAAACTGAATGTGATTCAACTCCATTTAGGAGTGGGAAACAAATCCTAGCTCGGCTTACAAGAAACACACTCTGCTTTAGAGAAAAGAGCACTCTTCTACTCTACTGTGTTTCCTATGGGGTCCGAAAAGTGAGCTTGCTCAGAACAAAAGAACTGTGCTTCCTACACACACGGGCCATATCTAGTTTCATTCTGCTTAGGAACTTGACAAGAACAGTAGATCCTCTTCAGTCCAATACACTGTACTTGCTGGGAACAGACGCCAGGGTTATTTGTCCTGTGTATGGCAATGGCAGCGCAATAGTGACTATTCTTACCATAAAACAACTCTTGCTCCTAGGACAGAAACTGCATGTGTTTCAACTCCATTTAGGACTGGGAAAGAAACGCTAGCTCGCCTTACAAGAAACACACTCTGCTTTTGAGAAAAGAGCACTCTTCTACTCTACTGTGTTTCCTATAGGGCCAGAAGAGTGAGCTTGCTCAGAACAAAAGAACTGTGCTTCCCACACACGGGCCATATCTAGTTCAACTCTGCTTAGGAAACTGACAAGAACAGAAGCTCCTCTTCAGTCCAATACACTGCACTTGCTGGGAACAGACACGAGTGCTATTTGCACTGTGTATGGCAATTGGAGCACAATTGTGACTCTTCTTACCAGAAAACAACTCTTGCTCGTAGGACCAAAAACTGCCTGTGACTCAACTCCTTTTAGGACTGGGAAACCAACGCGAGCTCGCCTTACAAGAAACACACTCTGCTTTAGAGAAACGAGCACTCTTTACTCTACTGTGTTTCGTATGGGGTCCGAACAGTGAGGATGCTCAGAACAAAAGAACTGTGCTTCCTACACACACGGCCACATCTAGTTCAATTCTGCTTAGGAACCTGACAAGAACAGCAGATCCTCTTCAGTCCAATACACTGTATTTGCTGTGAACAGAGGCCAGTGCTATTTGTCCTGTGTATGGCAATGGCAGCACAATAGTGACTCTTCTTACCAGAAAACAACTCTTGCTCGTAGTACCAGAAACTGCATGGTATTCAACTCCATTTAGGACTGCGAAACAAACGCTAGCCTGCAGTACAAGAAACACACTCTGCTTTAGAGAAAAGAGCACTCTTCTACTCTACTGTGTATCCTTTGGGGTCCAAACAGTGAGCTTGCTCAGAACAAAAGAACTGTGCTTCCTACACACGGGCCAGATCTAGTTCAACTCTGCTTAGGAACCTGACAAGAACAGTAGATCCTCTTCAGTCCAATACACTGTACTTGCTAGGAACAGACCCCAGTGCTATTTGTCCTGTGTTTGGCAATGGCAGCGCAATAGTGACTCTTCTTAGCAGAAAACAACTCTTGCTTGTAGGACCAGAAACTGCAAGTGATTCAACTCAATTTAGGACTGGGAAACAAATGCTAACTCGCCTTATAAGAAACACACTCTGCTTTAGAGAAAAGAGCACTCTTCTACTCTACTGTGTTTCCTATGGGGTCCAAACAGTGAGCTTGCTCAGAACAAAAGAACTGTGCTTCCTACACACGGGCCATATCTAGTTCAACTCTGCTTACGAAACTGACAAGAACAGTAGCTCCTATTCAGTCCAATACACTGTACTTGCTGGGAACAGACGCCAGTGCTATTTGCACTGTGTATGGCAATGGGAGTGCAATAGTGACTTTCCTTACCAGAAAACAACTCTTGTTCGTAGGACCAGAAACTGCATGTGATTCAACTCCATTTAGGACTGGGAAACAAACGCTAGCTCGCCTAACAAGAAACACACTCTGCTTTTGAGAAAAGAGCACTCTTCTACTCTACTGTGTTTCCTATGGGGTCTGAACAGTTCGCTTGCTCAGAACAAAAGAACTGTGCTTCCTACACACACGGCCATATCTAGTTCAATTCTGCTTAGGAACCTGACAAGAACAGTAGATCCTCTTCAGTCCAATACACTGTAGTTGCTGGGAACAGACGCCAGTGCTATTTGTCCTGTGTATGGCAATGGCAGCCCAATAGTGACTCTTCTTACCATGAAACAACTCTTGCTCGTAGGACCAGAAACTGCATGTGATTCAACTCCATTTACTACTGGGAAACAAACGCGAGCTCGCCTTACAAGAAACACACTCTGCTTTAGAGAAAAGAGCACTCTTCTACTCTACTGTGTTTCCTAGGGGCTCCAAACAGTGAGCTTGCTCAGAACAAAAGAACTGTGCTTCCTACACACGGGCCAGATCTAGTTCAACTCTGCTTAGGAAACTGACAAGAACAGTAGATCCTCTTCAGTCCAATACACTGTAGTTGCTGGGAACAGACGCCAGTGCTATTTGTCCTGTGTATGGCAATGGCAGCGCAATAGTGACTCTTCTTACCAGAACACAACTCTTGCTCATAGTACCAGAAACTGCATGGGATTCAACTCCATTTAGGACTGGGAAACAAACGCTAGCTCGCCTTAAAGAAACACACTCTGCTTTAGAGAAAAGAGCACTCTTCTACTCTACTGTGTTTCCAACAGGGTCAAAACAGTGAGCTTGCTCAGAACAAAAGATCTGTGCTTCCTACACACACGGATCATATATAGTTCAACTCTGCTTAGGAAACTGTCAAGAACAGTAGCACCTATTCAGTCCAATACACTGTACTTGCTGGGAACAGACGCGAGTGCTATTTGCACTGTGTATGGCAATGGGAGCGCAATAGTGACTTTCCTTACCAGAAAACAACTCTTGTTCATAGGACCAGAAACTGCATGTGATTCAACTCCATTTAGAGCTAGGAAACAAACGCTAGCTCGCCTTACAAGAAACACACTCTGCTTTAGAGAAAAGATCACTCATCTACTCTACCTTGTTTCCTATAGGGCCAGAACAGTGAGCTTGCTCAGAACATAAGAACTGTGCTTCCTAAACACACGGGCCATATCTAGTTCAACTCTTCTTAGGAAACTGACAAGACCAGTAGCTCCTCTTCAGTCCGATACACTGTACTTGCTGGGAACAGACGCCAGTGCTATTTGTCCAGTGTATGGCAATGGCAGCGCAATAGTGACTATTTTTACCATAAAACAACTCTTGCTCGTAGGACCAGAAACTGCATGTGATTCCACTCCATTTAGGACTGGGAAACAAACGCTAGCTCGCCTTACAAGAAACACACTCTGCTTTAGAGAAAAGAGCACTCTTCTACTCTACTCTGCTTCCTATGGGGTCCAAACAGTGAGCTTGCTCAGAACAAAAGATCTGTGCTTCCTACACACACGGCCATATCTAGTTCAAGTCTGCTTAGTAAACTGACAAGAACAGTAGATCCTCTTCAGTCCAATACACTGTACTTGCTGGGAACAGACGCCAGTGCTATTTGTCCTGTGTATGGCAATGGCAGCGCAATAGTGACTATTCTTACCATAAAAAAACTCTTTCTCATAGGACCAGAAACTGCATGTGATTCAACTCCATTTAGGACTGGGAAACAAACCCTAGCTCGCCTTACAAGAAACACACTCTGCTTTAGAGAAAAGAGCACTCTTCTACTCTACTGTGTTTCCTATAGGGCCAGAACAGTGAGCTTGCTCAGAACAAAAGAACTGTGCTTCCTACACACGGGCCAGATCTAGTTCAACTCTGCTTAGGAAACTGACAAGAACAGTAGCTCCTATTCAGTCCAATACACTGTAATTGCTGGGAACAGACAAGAGTGCTATTTGCACTGTGTAGGGCCTTTGGAGCGCAATAGTGACTTTTCTTACCAGAAAACAACTCTTGCTCGTAGGACCAAAAACTGCCTGTGACTCAACTCCATTTAGGACTGGGAAACAAATGATAGCTCGCCTTACAAGAAACACATTCTGCGTTAGAGAAAAGAGCACTCTTCTACTCTACTGTGTTTCCTATGGGGTCCGAACAGTGAGCTTGCTCAGAACAAAAGATCTGTGCTTCCTACACACACTGCCATATCTAGTTCAATTCTGCTTAGGAACCTGACAAGAACAGTAGATTCTTTTCAGTCCAATACACTGTACTTGCTGCGAACAGACGCCAGTGCTATTTGTCCTGTGTATGGCAATGGCAGCGCAATAGTGACTCTTCTTACCAGAAAACAACTCTTGCTCGTAGTACCAGAAACTGCATGGGATTCAACACCATTTAGGACTGAGAAACAAACGCTAGCTCGCCTTCCAAGAAACACACTCTGCTTTAGAGAAAAGAGCACTCTTCTACTCTACTGTGTTTCCTACAGGGTCAAAAGAGTGAGCTTGCTCAGAACGAAAGAACTGTGCTTCCTACACACACGGATCATATATAGTTCAACTCTGCTTAGGAAACTGACAAGAACAGTAGCTCCTCTTCCTTTCGATAAATGTACTTGCTGGGAACAGACGCCAGTGCTATTTGCACTGTGTATGGCAATGGGAGTGCAATAGTGACTTTCCTTACTAGAAAACAACTCTTGCTCGTAGGACCAGAAACTGCATTTGATTCAACTCCATTTAGGACTGGGAAACAAACTCTAGCTCGCCTTACAAGAAACACACTCTGCTTTTGAGAAAAGAGCACTCTTCTACTCTACTGTGTTTCCTATAGGGCCAGAAGAGTGAGCTTGCTCAGAACAAATGAACTGTGCTTCCTAGACACACGGGCCATATCTAGTTCAACTCTGCTTAGGAAAATGAGAAGAACAGTAGCTCCTCTTCAGTCCAATACACTGTACTTGCTGGGAACAGACGGGAGTGCTATTTGCACTGTATGGCAATGGGAGCGCAATAGTGACTTTCCTTACCAGAAAACAACTCTTGCTTGTACGACCAGAAATTGCATGTGATTCAACTCCATATAGGAATGGGAAACAAACGCTAGCTCGCCTTACAAGAAACACACTCTGCTTTTGAGAAAAGAGCACTCTTCTACTCTACTGTGTTTCCTATGGGGTCCAAACAGTGAGCTTGCTCAGAACAAAAGAACTGTGCTTCCTACACACACGGAACATATGTAGATCAACTCTGCTTAGGAAACTGACAAGAACATTAGCTCCTTTTCAGTCCGATACACTGTACTTGCTGGGAACAGACGCGAGTGCTATTTGCACTGTGTATGGCAATGGAGGCGCAATAGTGA
This sequence comes from Peromyscus eremicus, assembly GCF_949786415.1. Taxonomy (NCBI): domain Eukaryota; kingdom Metazoa; phylum Chordata; class Mammalia; order Rodentia; family Cricetidae; genus Peromyscus; species Peromyscus eremicus. Next base: position 241,893 of record NW_026734441.1, on the reverse strand, counting down.
CTTTCCTTACAAGAAAACAACTCTTGCTCGTAGGACCAGAAACTGCATGTGATTCGACTCCATTTAGGACTGGGAAACAAATGCTAGCTCGCCTTACAAGAAACACACTCTGCTTTAGAGAAAAGAGCACTCTTCTACTGTACTGTGTTTCCTATAGGGCCAGAACAGTGAGCTTGCTCAGAACATAATAACTGTGTTTCCTAAACACACGGGCCATATCTAGTTCAACTCTGCTTAGGAAACTGACAAGAACAGTAGCTCCTCTTCAGTCTGATACACTGTACTTGCTGGGAACAGACGCCAGTGCTATTTGTCCTGTGTATGGCAATGGCAGCGCAATATTGACTCTTCTTACTATAAAACAACTCTTGCTCATAGGACCAGAAACTGCATGTGATTCCACTCCATTTAAGACTGGGAAACAAACGCTAGCTTGCCTTAAAATCAACACACTCTGCTTTAGCGAAAAGAGCACTCTTCCACTCTACTGTGTTTCCTATAGGGCCAGAACAGTGGGCTTGCTCAGAACAAAAGAACTGTGCTTCCTACACACACGGCCATATCTAGTTCAATTCTGCTTAGGAACCTGACAAGAACAGTAGATCCTCTTCAGTCCAATACACTGTACTTGCTGGGAACAGACGCCAGTGCTATTTGTCCTGTGTATGGCAATGGCAGCGCAATAGTGACTATTCTTACCATAAAACAACTCTTGCTCATAGGACCAGAAACTGCATGTGATTCAACTCCATTTAGGACTGGGAAACAAACGCTAGCTCGCCTTAAAAGAAACACACTCTGCTTTAAAGAAAAGAGCACTCTTCTACTCTACTGTGTTTCCTATAAGGCTAGAAGAGTGAGCTTGCTCAGAATAAAAGAACTGTGCTTCCTAAACACGGGCCATATCTAGTTCAACTCTGCTTAGGAAACTGACAAGAACAGTAGCTCCTATTCAGTCCAATACACTGTACTTGCTGCGAACCTACGCCAGTGCTATTTGCAGTTTGTATGGCTATGGGAGCGCAATAGTGACTTTCCTTACCAGTAAACAACTCTTGTTTGTAGGACCAGAACCTGCACGTGATTCAACTCCATTTAGAGCTAGGAAACAAACGCTAGCTCGCCTTACAAGAAACACACTCTGCTTTAGAGAAAAGAGCACTCATCTACTCTACCTTGTTTCCAATAGGGCCAGAACAGTGAGCTTGCTCAGAACATAAGAACTGTGCTTCCTACACACACGGGCCATATCTAGTGCAACTCTTCTTAGGAAACTGACAAGAACAGTAGCTCCTCTTCAGTCCGATACACTGTACTTGCTGGGAACAGATGCCAGTGCTATTTGTCCAGTGTATGGCAATGGCAGCACAATAGTGACTATTTTTACCATAAAACAACTCTTGCTCGTAGGACCAGAAACTGCATGTGATTCCACTCCATTTAGGACTGGGAAACAAACGCTAGCTCGCCTTACAAGAAACACACTCTGCTTTAGAGAAAAGAGCACTCTTCTACTCTACTGTGTTTCCTATGGGGTCCAAACAGTGAGCTTGCTCAGAACAAAAGAACTGTGCTTCCTACACACACGGCCATATCTAGTTCAAGTCTGCTTAGTAACCTGACAAGAACAGTAGATCCTCTTCAGTCCAATACACTGTACTTGCGGGGAACAGACGCCAGTGCTATTTGTCCTGTGTATGGCAATGGCAGCGCAATAGTGACTCTTCTTACCATAAAAAAACTCTTTCTCGTAGGACCAGAAACTGCATGTGATTCAACTCCATTTAGGACTGGGAAACAAACTCTAGCTCGCCTTACAAGAAACACACTCTGCTTTTGAGAAAAGAGCACTCTTCTACTCTACTGTGTTTCCTATAGGGCCAGAAGAGTGAGCTTGCTCAGAACAAATGAACTGTGCTTCCTAGACACACGGGCCATATCTAGTTCAACTCTGCTTAGAAAAATGAGAAGAACAGTAGCTCCTCTTCAGTCCAATACACTGTACTTGCTGGGAACAGACGGGAGTGCTATTTGCACTGTATGGCAATGGGAGCCCAATAGTGACTTTCCTTACCAGAAAACAACTCTTGCTTGTACGACCAGAAATTGCATGTGATTCAACTCCATATAGGACTGGGAAACAAACGCTAGCTCGCCTTACAAGAAACACACTCTGCTTTTGAGAAAAGAGCACTCTTCTACTCTACTGTGTTTCCTATGGGGTCCAAACAGTGAGCTTGCTCAGAACAAAAGAACTGTGCTTCCTACACACACGGACCATATGTAGATCAACTCTGCTTAGGAAACTGACAAGAACAGTAGCTCCTCTTCAGTCCGATACACTGTACTTGCTGGGAACAGACGCGAGTGCTATTTGCACTGTGTATGGCAATGGGAGCGCAATAGTGACTTTCCTTACAAGAAAACAACTCTTGCTCGTAGGACCAGAAACTGCATGTGATTCAACTCCATTTAGGACTGGGAAACAAATGCTAGGTCGCCTTACAAGAAACACACTCTGCTTTAGAGAAAAGAGCACTCTTCTACTCTACTGTGTTTCCTATAGGGCCAGAACAGTGAGCTTGCTCAGAACATAATAACTGTGTTTCCTAAACACACGGGCCTTATCTAGTTCAACTCTGCTTAGGAAACTGACAAGAACAGTAGCTCCTCTTCAGTCCGATACACTGTACTTGCTGGGAAAAGACGCGAGTGCTATTTGCACTGTGTATGGCAAAGGGAGCGCAATAGTGACTTTCCTTACCAGAAAACAACTCTTGCTCGTAGGACCAGAAACTGCATGTGATTCAACTCCATTTAGGACTGGGAAACAAACGCTAGCTTGCCTTACAAAAAACACACTCTGCTTTTGAGAAAAGAGCACTCTTCTACTCTACTGTGTCTCCTATGGTTTCCGAACAGTGAGCTTGCTCAGAACAAAAGAACTGTGCTTCCTACACACACGGCCATATCTAGTTCAATTCTGCTTAGTAACCTGACAAGAACAGTAGCTCCTCTTCAGTCTGATACACTGTACTTGCTGGGAACAGACGCCAGTGCTATTTGTCCTGTGTATGGCAATGGCAGCGCAATAGAGACTCTTCTTACTATAAAACAACTCTTGCTCATAGGACCAGAAACTGCATGTGATTCCACTCCATTTAAGACTGGGAAACAAACGCTAGCTCGCCTTACAATCAACACACTCTGCTTTAGCGAAAAGAGCACACTTCTACTCTACTGTGTTTCCTATAGGGCCAGAACAGTGGGCTTGCTCAGAACAAAAGAACTGTGCTTCCTACACACACGGCCATATCTAGTTCAATTCTGCTTAGGAACCTGACAAGAACAGTAGATCCTCTTCAGTCCAATACACTGTATTTGCTGGGAATAGACGCCAGTGCTATTTGTCCTGTGTATGGCAATGGGAGCACAATAGTGACTTTCCTTACCAGAAAACAACTCTTGCTCGTAGGACCAGAAACTGCATGTGATTCAACTCCATTTAGGAGTGGGAAACAAATCCTAGCTCGCCTTACAAGAAACACACTCTGCTTTTGAGAAAAGAGCACTCTTCTACTCTACTGTGTTTCCTATGGGGTCCGAAAAGTGAGCTTGCTCAGAACAAAAGAACTGTGCTTCCTACACACACGGCCATATCTAGTTCAATTTTGCTTAGGAACCTGACAAGAACAGTAGATCCTCTTCAGTCCAATACACTGTACTTGCTGGGAACAGACGCCAGCGTTATTTGTCCTGTGTATGGCAATGGCAGCCCAATAGTGACTCTTCTTACCATAAAACAACTCTTGCTCATAGGACCAGAAACTGCAAGTGATTCAACTCCATTTAGTACTGGGAAACAAACGCTAGCTCGCCTTACAAGAAACACACTCTGCTTTAGACAAAAGAGCACTCTTCTACTCTACTGTGTTTCCTATGGGCTCCAAACAGTGAGCTTGCTCAGAACAAAAGAACTGTGCTTAATACACACGGGCCATATCTAGTTCAACTCTGCTTAGGAAACTGACAAGAACAGTAGCTTCTATTCAGTCCAATACACTGTACTTGCTGGGAACAGACGCGAGTGCTATTTGCTCTGTGTATGGCATTTGGAGCGCAATAGTGACTCTTCTTACCAGAAAACAACTCTTGCTCGTAGGACCAAAAACTGCCTGTGACTCAACTCCATTTAGGACTGGGAAACAAACGCGAGCTCGCCTTACAAGAAACACACTCTGCTTTAGAGAAAAGAGCACTCTTCTACTCTACTGTGTTTCCTATAGGGCCAGAACAGTGAGCTTTCTCAGAACATAATAACTGTGCTTCGTACACACATGGACAATATCTAGTTCAACTCTGCTTAGGAAACTGACAAGAACAGTAGCTCCTATTCAGTCTAATACACTGTACTTGCAGGGAACAGACGCGAGTGCTATTTGCACTGTGTATTGCATTTGGAGCAAAATAGTGACTCTTCTTACCAGAAAACATCTCTTGCTTGTAGGGACAACAAACTGCATGTGACTCAACTCCTTTTAGGGACTGGGAAACAAACGCGAGCTCACCTTACAAGAAACACACTCTGCTTTAGAGAAAAGAGCACTCTTCTACTCTACTGTGTTTCCTATAGGGCCAGAACAGTGAGCTTGCTCAGAATATAATAACTGTGCTTCCTAAACACACGGGCCATATCTAGTTCAACTCTGCTTAGGAAACTGACAAGAACAGTAGCTCCTCTTCAGTCCGATACACTGTAATTGCTGGGAAAAAACGCGAGTGCTATTTGCACTGTGTATGGCAAAGGGAGCGCAATAGTGACTTTCCTTACCAGAAAACAACTCTTGTTCATAGGACCAGAAACTGCATGGGATTCAACTCCATTGAGGACTAGGAAACAAACGCTAGCTCGCCTTACAAGAAACCCACTCTACTTTTGAAAAAAGAGCACTCTTCTACTCTACTTTGTTTCTTATAGGGCCAGAACAGTGAGCTTGCTCAGAAAAAAAGAACTGTGCTTCCTACACACACCGCCATATCTAGTTCAACTCTGCTTAGGAAACTAACAAGAACAGCAGCTCCTCTTCAGTCCGATATACTGTACTTGCTGGGAATAGATGCGAGTGGTATTTGCACTGTGTATGGCAATGTGAGCGCAATAGTGACTTTCCTCACCAGAAAACAACTCTTGCTCGTAGGACCAGAAACTGCATGTGATTCAACTCGATTTAGGACTGGGAAACAAACGCTAGCTCGCCTTACAAGAAACACACTCTGCTTTAGAGAAAAGAGCACTCTTCTACTCTACTGTGTTTCCTATAGGGCCAGAACAGTGAGCTTGCTCAGAACAAAAGAACTGTGCTTCCTACACACGGGCCAGATCTAGTTCAACTCTGCTTAGGAAACTGACAAGAACAGTAGGTCCTATTCAGTCCAATACACTGTACTTGCTGGGAACAGTCGCGAGTGCTATTTGCACTGTTTATGGCATTTGGAACTCAATAGTGACTCTTCTTACCAGAAAACAACTCTTGCTCGTACGACCAAAAACTGCCTGTGACTCAACTCCATTTAGGACTGGGAAACAAACGCGAGCTCGCCCTACAAGAAACACACTCTGCTTTAGAGAAAAGAGCACTCTTTTACTCAACTGTGTTTCCTTTAGGGTCCGAACAGTGAGCTTTCTCAGAACAAAAGATCTGTGCTTCCTACACACACGGCCATATCTAGTTCAATTCTGCTTAGGAACCTGAAAAGAACAGTAGATCCTCTTCAGTCCAATACACTGTACTTGCTGTGAACCTACGCCAGTGCTATTTGCACTGTGTATGGCAATGGGAGCGCAATAGTGACTTTCCTTACCAGAAAACAACTCTTGTTCGTAGGACCAGAAACTGCATGTGATTCAACTCCTTTTAGGAGTGGGAAACAAATCCTAGCTCGCCTTACAAGAAACACACTCTGCTTTAGAGAAAAGAGCACTCATCTACTCTACTGTGTTTCCTATAGGGCCAGAACAGTGAGCTTGCTCAGAACATAAGAACTGTGCTTCCTACACACACGGGCCATATCTAGTTCAACTCTGCTTAGGAAACTGACAAGAACAGTATCTCCTCTTCAGTCCGATACACTGTACTTGCTGGGAACAGACGCCAGTGCTATTTGTCCAGTGTATGGCAATGGCAACGCAATATTGACTGTTCTTACCATAAAACAACTCTTGCTCGTAGGACCAGAAACTGCATGGGATTCCACTCCATTTAGGACTGGGAAACAAACGCTAGCTCGCCTTACAGGAAACACACTCTGCTTTAGAGAAAAGAGCACTCTTCTACTCTACTCTGTTTCTTATGGTGTCCAAACAGTGAGCTTAGTCAGAACAAAAGAACTGTGCTTCCTACACACGGGCCAGATCTAGTTCAACTCTGCTTAGGAACCTGACAAGAACAGTAGATCCTCTTCAGTCCAATACACTGTACTTGCTGGGAACAGACCCCAGTGCTATTTGTCCTGTGTATGGCAATGGCAGCGCAATAGTGACTCTTCTTACCAGAAAAAAACTCTTGCTCGTAGGACCAGAAACTGCATGTGATTCAACTCCATTTAGGACTGGGAAACAAACGCTAGCTCGCCTTACAAGAAACACACTCTGCTTTAGCGAAAAGAGCACTCTTCTACTCTACTGTGTTTCCTATGGGGTCCAAACAGTGAGCTTGCTCAGAAAAAAAGAACTGTGCTTCCTACACACGGTCCAGATCTAGTTCAACTCTGCTTAGGAAACTGACAAGAACAGTAGCTCCTGTTCAGTCCAATACACTGTACTTTCTGGGAACAGACACGAGTGCTATTTGCACTGTGTATGGCATTTGGAGCGCAATAGTGACTCTTGTTACCAGAAAACAACTCTTGCTCGTAGGACCAAAAACTGCCTGTGACTCAACTCCATTTATGACTGGGAAACAAATGCTAGCTCGCCTTACAAGAAACACACTCTGCTTTAGAGAAAAGAGCACTCTTCTACTCTACTGTGTTTCCTATGGGGTCCGAACAGTGAGCTTGCTCTGAACAAAAGATCTGTGCTTCCTACACACACTGCCATATCTAGTTCAATTCTGCTTAGGAACCTGACAAGAACTGTAGATCCTTTTCATTCCAATACAAAGTACTTGCTGCGAACAGACGCCAGTGCTATTTGTCCTGTGTATGGCAATGGCAGCGCAATAGTGACTCTTCTTACCAGAAAACAACTCTTGCTCGTAGTACCAGAAACTGCATGGGATTCAACTCCATTTAGGACTGGGAAACAAACGCTAGCTCGCCTTTAAGAAACACACTCTGCTTTAGAGAAAAGAGCACTCTTCTACTCTACTGTGTTTCCTACGGGGTCAAAACAGTGAGCTTGCTCAGAACAAAAGAACTGTGCTTCCTACACACACGGATCATATATAGTTCAACTCTGCTTAGGAAACTGACAAGAACAGTAGCACCTATTCAGTCCAATACACTGTACTTGCTGGGAACAGACGCGAGTGCTCTTTGCACTGTGTATGGCAATGGGAGCGCAATAGTGACTTTCCTTACCAGAAAACAACTCTTGTTCATAGGACCAGAAACTGCATGTGATTCAACTCCATTTAGAACTAGGAAACAAACGCTAGCTCGCCTTACAAGAAACTAACTCTGCTTTAGAGAAAAGAGCACTCTTCTACTCTACTGTGTTTCCTATAGGGCCAGAACAGTGGGCTTGCTCAGAACAAAAGAACTGTGCTTCCTACACACACGGCCATATCTAGTTCAATTCTGCTTAGGAACCTGACAAGAACAGTAGATCCTCTTCAGTCCAATACACTGTACTTGCTGGGAACAGACGCCAGTGCTATTTGTCCAGTGTATGGCAATGACAACGCAATATTGACTGTTCTTACCATAAAACAACTCTTGCTCGTAGGACCAGAAACTGCATGGGATTCCACTCCATTTAGGACTGGGAAACAAACGCTAGCTCGCCTTACAGGAAACACACTCTGCTTTAGAGAAAAGAGCACTCTTCTACTCTACTCTGTTTCTCATGGTGTCCAAACAGTGAGCTTGCTCAGAACAAAAGAACTGTGCTTCCTACACACAGGGCCATATCTAGTTCAATTCTGCTTAGGAACCTGACAAGAACAGTAGATCCTCTTCAGTCTGATGCACTGTACTTGCTGGGAACAGACGCCAGTGCTATTTGTCCTGTGTATGGCAATGGCAGCGCATTAGTGACTCTTCTTACTATAAAACAACTCTTGCTCATAGGACCAGAAACTGCATGTGATTCCACTCCATTTAAGACTGGGAAACAAACGCTAGCTCGCCTTAAAATCAACACACTCTGCTTTAGCGAAAAGAGCACTCTTCTACTCTACTGTGTTTCCTATAGGGCCAGAACAGTGGGCTTGCTCAGAACAAAAGAACTGTGCTTCCTACACACACGGCCATATCTAGTTCAATTCTGCTTAGGAACCTGACAAGAACAGTAGATCCTCTTCATTCCAATACACTGTACTTGCTGGGAACAGACGCCAGTGCTATTTGTCCTGTGTATGGCAATGGCAGCGCAATAGTGACTCTTCTTACCATAAAAAAACTCTTGCTCATAGGACCAGAAACTGCATGTGATTCAACTCCATTTAGGACTGGGAAACAAACGCTAGCTCGCCTCAAAAGAAATACACTCTGCTTTAAAGAAAAGAGCACTCTTCTACTCTACTGTGTTTCCTATAGGGCTAGAAGAGTGAGCTTGCTCAGAATAAAAGAAATGTGCTTCCTAAACACGTGCCATATCTAGTTCAACTCTGCTTAGGAAACTGACAAGAACAGTAGCTCCTATTCAGTCCAATACACTGTACTTGTGGCGAACCTACGCCAGTGCTATTTGTAGTGTGTATGGCAATGGGAGCGCAATAGTGACTTTCCTTACCAGTAAACAACTCTTGTTCGTAGGACCAGAACCTGCATGTGATTCAACTCCATTTAGAGCTAGGAAACAAACGCTAGCTCGCCTTACAAGAAACACACTCTGCTTTAGAGAAAAGAGCACTCATCTACTCTACCTTGTTTCCAATAGGGCCAGAACAGTGAGCTTGCTCAGAACATAAGAACTGTGCTTCCTACACACACGGGCCATATCTAGTTCAAGTCTTCTTAGGAAACTGACAAGAACAGTAGCTCCTCTTCAGTCTGATACACTGTACTTGCTGGGAACAGATGCCAGTGCTATTTGTCCAGTGTATGGCAATGGCAGCACAATAGTGACTATTTTTACCATAAAACAACTCTTGCTCGTAGGACCAGAAACTGCATGTGATTCCACTCCATTTAGGACTGGGAAACAAACGCTAGCTCGCCTTACAAGAAACACACTCTGCTTTAGAGAAAAGAGCACTCTTCTACACTTCTCTGTTTCCTATGGGGTCCAAACAGTGAGCTTGCTCAGAACAAAAGAACTGTGCTTCCTACAAACACGGCCATATCTAGTTCAAGTCTGCTTAGTATCCTGACAAGAACAGTAGATCCTCTTCAGTCCAATACACTGTCCTTGCGGGGAACAGACGACAGTGCTATTTGTCCTGTGTATGGCAATGGCAGCGCAATAGTGACTCTTCTTACCATAAAAAAACTCTTGCTCGTAGGACCAGAAACTGCATGTGATTCAACTCCATTTAGGACTGGGAAACAAACGCTAGCTCGCCTTACAAGAAACACACTCTGCTTTAGAGAAAAGAGCACTCTTCTACTCTACTGTGTTTCCTATAGGGCCAGAACAGTGAGCTTGCTCAGAACAAAAGAACTGTGCTTCCTACACACGGGCCAGATCTAGTTCAACTCTGCTTAGGAAACTGACAAGAACAGTAGCTCCTATTCAGTCCAATACACTGTAATTGCTGGGAACACACACGAGTGCTATTTGCACTGTGTAGGGTATTTGGAGCGCAATAGTGACTTTTCTTACCAGAAAACAACTCTTGCTCGTAGGACCAAAAACTGCCTGTGACTCAACTCCATTTAGGACTGGGAAACAAATGCTAGCTCGCCTTACAAGAAACACACTCTGCTTTAGAGAAAAGAGCACTCTTCTACTCTACTGTGTTTCCTATGGGGTCCGAACAGTGAGCTTGTTCAGAACAAAAGATCTGTGCTTCCTACACACACTGCCAATTCTAGTTCAATTCTGCTTAGGAACCTGACAAGAACAGTAGATCCTTTTCAGTCCAATACACTGTACTTGCTGCGAACAGACGCCAGTGCTATTTGTCCTGTGTATGGCAATGGCAGCGCATAGTGACTCTTCTTACCAGAAAACAACTCTTGCTCGTAGTACCAGAAACTGCATGGGATTCAACTCCATTTAGGACTGGGAAACAAACGCTAGCTCGCCTTTAAGAAACACACTCTGCTTTAGAGAAAAGAGCACTCTTCTACTCTACTGTGTTTCCTACGGGGTCAAAACAGTGAGCTTGCTCAGAACAAAAGAACTGTGCTTCCTACACACACGGATCATATATAGTTCAACTCTGCTTAGGAAACTGACAAGAACAGTAGCACCTATTCAGTCCAATACACTGTACTTGCTGGGAACAGACGCGAGTGCTCTTTGCACTGTGTATGGCAATGGGAGCGCAATAGTGACTTTCCTTACCAGAAAACAACTCTTGTTCATAGGACCAGAAACTGCATGTGATTCAACTCCATTTAGAACTAGGAAACAAACGCTAGCTCGCCTTACAAGAAACTAACTCTGCTTTAGAGAAAAGAGCACTCTTCTACTCTACTGTGTTTCCTATAGGGCCAGAACAGTGGGCTTGCTCAGAACAAAAGAACTGTGCTTCCTACACACACGGCCATATCTAGTTCAAATCTGCTTAGGAACCTGACAAGAACAGTAGATCCTCTTCAGTCCAATACACTGTACTTGCTGGGAACAGACGCCAGTGCTATTTGTCCAGTGTATGGCAATGACAACGCAATATTGACTGTTCTTACCATAAAACAACTCTTGCTCGTAGGACCAGAAACTGCATGGGATTCCACTCCATTTAGGACTGGGAAACAAACGCTAGCTCGCCTTACAGGAAACACACTCTGCTTTAGAGAAAAGAGCACTCTTCTACTCTACTCTGTTTCTCATGGTGTCCAAACAGTGAGCTTGCTCAGAACAAAAGAACTGTGCTTCCTACACACAGGGCCATATCTAGTTCAATTCTGCTTAGGAACCTGACAAGAACAGTAGATCCTCTTCAGTCTGATGCACTGTACTTGCTGGGAACAGACGCCAGTGCTATTTGTCCTGTGTATGGCAATGGCAGCGCAATAGTGACTCTTCTTACTATAAAACAACTCTTGCTCATAGGACCAGAAACTGCATGTGATTCCACTCCATTTAAGACTGGGAAACAAACGCTAGCTCGCCTTAAAATCAACACACTCTGCTTTAGCGAAAAGAGCACTCTTCTACTCTACTGTGTTTCCTATAGGGCCAGAACAGTGGGCTTGCTCAGAACAAAAGAACTGTGCTTCCTACACACACGGCCATATCTAGTTCAATTCTGCTTAGGAACCTGACAAGAACAGTAGATCCTCTTCATTCCAATACACTGTACTTGCTGGGAACAGACGCCAGTGCTATTTGTCCTGTGTATGGCAATGGCAGCGCAATAGTGACTCTTCTTACCATAAAAAAACTCTTGCTCATAGGACCAGAAACTGCATGTGATTCAACTCCATTTAGGACTGGGAAACAAACGCTAGCTCGCCTTAAAAGAAATACACTCTGCTTTAAAGAAAAGAGCACTCTTCTACTCTACTGTGTTTCCTATAGGGCTAGAAGAGTGAGCTTGCTCAGAATAAAAGAAATGTGCTTCCTAAACACGTGCCATATCTAGTTCAACTCTGCTTAGGAAACTGACAAGAACAGTAGCTCCTATTCAGTCCAATACACTGTACTTGTGGCGAACCTACGCCAGTGCTATTTGTAGTGTGTATGGCAATGGGAGCGCAATAGTGACTTTCCTTACCAGTAAACAACTCTTGTTCGTAGGACCAGAACCTGCATGTGATTCAACTCCATTTAGAGCTAGGAAACAAACGCTAGCTCGCCTTACAAGAAACACACTCTGCTTTAGAGAAAAGAGCACTCATCTACTCTACCTTGTTTCCAATAGGGCCAGAACAGTGAGCTTGCTCAGAACATAAGAACTGTGCTTCCTACACACACGGGCCATATCTAGTTCAAGTCTTCTTAGGAAACTGACAAGAACAGTAGCTCCTCTTCAGTCTGATACACTGTACTTGCTGGGAACAGATGCCAGTGCTATTTGTCCAGTGTATGGCAATGGCAGCACAATAGTGACTATTTTTACCATAAAACAACTCTTGCTCGTAGGACCAGAAACTGCATGTGATTCCACTCCATTTAGGACTGGGAAACAAACGCTAGCTCGCCTTACAAGAAACACACTCTGCTTTAGAGAAAAGAGCACTCTTCTACACTTCTCTGTTTCCTATGGGGTCCAAACAGTGAGCTTGCTCAGAACAAAAGAACTGTGCTTCCTACAAACACGGCCATATCTAGTTCAAGTCTGCTTAGTATCCTGACAAGAACAGTAGATCCTCTTCAGTCCAATACACTGTCCTTGCGGGGAACAGACGACAGTGCTATTTGTCCTGTGTATGGCAATGGCAGCGCAATAGTGACTCTTCTTACCATAAAAAAACTCTTGCTCGTAGGACCAGAAACTGCATGTGATTCAACTCCATTTAGGACTGGGAAACAAACGCTAGCTCGCCTTACAAGAAACACACTCTGCTTTAGAGAAAAGAGCACTCTTCTACTCTACTGTGTTTCCTATAGGGCCAGAACAGTGAGCTTGCTCAGAACAAAAGAACTGTGCTTCCTACACACGGGCCAGATCTAGTTCAACTCTGCTTAGGAAACTGACAAGAACAGTAGCTCCTATTCAGTCCAATACACTGTAATTGCTGGGAACACACACGAGTGCTATTTGCACTGTGTAGGGTATTTGGAGCGCAATAGTGACTTTTCTTACCAGAAAACAACTCTTGCTCGTAGGACCAAAAACTGCCTGTGACTCAACTCCATTTAGGACTGGGAAACAAATGCTAGCTCGCCTTACAAGAAACACACTCTGCTTTAGAGAAAAGAGCACTCTTCTACTCTACTGTGTTTCCTATGGGGTCCGAACAGTGAGCTTGTTCAGAACAAAAGATCTGTGCTTCCTACACACACTGCCAATTCTAGTTCAATTCTGCTTAGGAACCTGACAAGAACAGTAGATCCTTTTCAGTCCAATACACTGTACTTGCTGCGAACAGACGCCAGTGCTATTTGTCCTGTGTATGGCAATGGCAGCGCATAGTGACTCTTCTTACCAGAAAACAAGTCTTGCTCGTAGTACCAGAAACTGCATGGGATTCAACTCCATTTAGGACTGGGAAACAAACGCTAGCTCGCCTGACAAGAAACACACTCTGCTTTAGAGAAAAGAGCACTCTTCTACTCTACTGTGTTTCCTACGGGGTCAAAACAGTGAGCTTGCTCAGAACGAAAGAACTGTGCTTCCTACACACACGGATCATATATAGTTCAACTCTGCTTAGGAAACTGACAAGAACAGTAGCTCCTCTTCCTTCCGATAAATGTACTTGCTGGGAACAGATGCCAGTGCTATTTGAACTGTGTATGGCAATGGGAGTGCAATAGTGACTTTCCTTACCAGAAAACAACTCTTGCTCGTAGGACCAGAAACTGCATTTGATTCAACTCCATTTAGGACTGGGAAACAAACTCTAGCTCGCCTTACAAGAAACACACTCTGCTTTAGAGAAAAGAGCACTCTTCTACTGTACTGTGTTTCCTATAGGGCCAGAACAGTGAGCTTACTCAGAACATGATAACTGTGTTTCCTAAACACACGGGCCTTATCTAGTTCAACTCTGCTTAGGAAACTGACAAGAATAGTAGATCGTGTTCAGTCCAATACACTGTACTTTCTGGGAACAGACACGAGTGCTATTTGCACTGTGTATGGCAAAGGGAGCGCAATAGTGACTTTCCTTACCAGAAAACAACTCTTGCTCGTAGGACCAGAAACTGCATGTGATTCGACTCCATTTAGGACTGGGAAACAAACGCTAGCTTGCCTTACAAAAAAAAAACTCTGCATTTGAGAAAAGAGCACTCTTCTACTCTACTGTGTTTCCTATGGTTTCCGAACAGTGAGCTTGCTCAGAACAAAAGAACTGTGCTTCCTACACACACGGCCATAACTAGTTCAATTCTGCTTAGTAACCTGACAAGAACAGTAGCTCCTCTTCAGTCTGATACACTGTACTTGCTGGGAACAGACGCCAGTGCTATTTGTCCTGTGTATGGCAATGGCAGCGCAATAGTGACTCTTCTTACTATAAAACAACTCTTCCTCATAGGACCAGAAACTGCATGTGATTCCACTCCATTTAAGACTGGGAAACAAACGCTAGCTCGCCTTAAAATCAACACACTCTGCTTTAGCGAAAAGAGCACTCTTCTACTCTACTGTGTTTCCTATAGGGCCAGAACAGTGGGCTTGCTCAGAACAAAAGAACTGTGCTTCCTACACACACGGCCATATCTAGTTCAATTCTGCTTAGGAACCTGACAAGAACAGTAGATCCTCTTCAGTCCAATACACTTTACTTGCTGGGAACAGACGCCAGTGCTATTTGTCCTGTGTATGGCAATGGCAGCGCAATAGTGACTATTCTTACCATAAAACAACTCTTGCTCATAGGACCAGAAACTGCATATGATTCAAATCCATTTAGGACTGGGAAACAAACGCTAGCCCGCCTTAAAAGAAACACACTCTGCTTTAAAGAAAAGAGCACTCTTCTACTCTACTGTGTTTCCTATTGGGCTAGAAGAGTGAGCTTGCTCAGAACAAAAGAACTGTGCTTCCTAAACACGGGCCATATCTAGTTCAACTGTGCTTAGGAAACTGACAAGAACAGTAGCTCCTATTCAGTCCAATACACTGTACTTGCTGCGAACCTACGCCAGTGCTATTTGCAGTGTGTATGGCAATGGGAGCGCAATAGTGACTTTCCTTACCAGTAAACAACTCTTGTTCGTAGGACAAGAACCTGCATGTGATTCAACTCCATTTAGAGCTAGGAAACAAACGCTAGCTCGCCTTACAAGAAACACACTCTGCTTTAGAGAAAAGAGCACTCATCTACTCTACCTTGTTTCCTATAGGGCCAGAACAGTGAGCTTGCTCAGAACATAAGAACTGTGCTTCCTACACACACGGGCCATATCTAGTTCAACTTTTCTTAGGAAACTGACAAGAACAGTAGCTCCTATTCAGTCCAATACACTGTACTTGCTGGGAACAGACGCCAGTGCTATTTGTCCAGTGTATGGCAATGGCAGCGCAATAGTGACTATTTTTATCATAAAACAACTCTTGTTCGTAGGACAAGAAACTGCATGTGATTCCACTCCATTTAGGACTGGGAAACAAACGCTAGCTCGCCTTACAAGAAACACACTCTGCTTTAGAGAAAAGAGCACTCTTCTACTCTACTCTGTTTCCTATGGGGTCCAAACAGTGAGCTTGCTCAGAACAAAAGAACTGTGCTTCCTACACACACGGCCATATCTAGTGCAAGTCTGCTTAGTAACCTGACAAGAACAGTAGATCCTCTTCAGTCCAATACACTGTACTTGCTGGAAACAGACGCCAGTGCTATTTGTCCTGTGTATGGCAATGGCAGCGCATAGTGACTCTTCTTACCAGATAACAACTCTTGCTCGTAGTACCAGAAACTGCATGGGATTCAACTCCATTTAGGACTGGGAATCAAACGCTAGCTCGCCTTACAAGAAACACACTCTGCTTTAGAGAAAAGAGCACTCTTCTACTCTACTGTGTTTCCTACGGGGTCAAAACAGTGAGCTTGCTCAGAACGAAAGAACTGTGCTTCCTACACACACGGATCATATATAGTTCAACTCTGCTTAGGAAACTGACAAGAACAGTAGCACCTATTCAGTGTAATACACTGTACTTGCTGGGAACAGACTCGAGGGCTATTTGCACTGTGTATGGCAATGGGAGCACAATAGTGACATTCCTTACCAGAAAACAACTCTTGTTCGTAGGACCAGAAACTGCATGTGATTCAACTCCATTTAGAGCTAGGAAACAATCGCTAGCTCGCCTTACAAGAAACACACTCTGCTTTAGAGAAAAGAGCACTCATCTACACTACTGTTTTTCCTATAGGGCCAGAACAGTGAGCTTGCTCAGAACATAAGAACTGTGCTTCCTACACACACGGGCCATATCTAGTTCAACTCTGCTTAGGAAACTGACAAGAGCAGTAGCTCCTCTTCAGTCCGATATACTGTACTTGCTGGGAACAGACGCCAGTGCTATTTGTCCTGTTTATGGCAATGGCAGCGCAATAGTGACTCTTCTTACCATAAAACAACTCTTGCTCATAGGACCAGAAACTGCATGTGATTCCACTCCATTTAAGACTGGGAAACAAACGCTAGCTCGCCTTACAATCAACACACTCTGCTTAAGCGAAAAGAGCACACTTCTACTCTACTGTGTTTCCTATAGGGCCAGAACAGTGGGCTTGCTCAGAACAAAAGAACTGTGCTTCCTACACACGGGCCAGATCTAGTTCAACTCTGCTTAGGAACCTGAAAAGAAAAGTAGATCCTCTTCAGTCGAATACACTGTACTTGCTGGGAACAGACCCCAGTGCTATTTGTCCTGTGTATGGCAATGGCAGCGCAATAGTGACTATTCTTACCAGAAAACAACTCTTGCTCGTAAGACCAGAAACTGCAAGTGATTCAACTCCATTTAGGACTGGGAAACAAACGCCAGCTCACCTTACAAGAAACACACTCTGCTTTAGAGAAAAGAGCACACTTCTACTCTACTGTGTTTCCTATGGGGTCTGAACAGTGAGCTTGCTCAGAACAAAAGAACTGTGCTTCCTACACACACTTCCATATCTAGTTCAATTCTGCTTAGGAACCTGACAAGAACAGTAGATCCTCTTCAGTCCAATACACTGTACTTGCTGGGAACAGACGCCAGCGCTATTTGTCCTGTGTATGGCAATGGCAGCCCAATAGTGACTCTTCTTACCATAAAACAACTCTTGATCATAGGACCAGAAACTGCATGTGATTCAACTCCATTTAGTACTGGGAAACAAACGCTAGCTCGCCTTACAAGAAACACACTCTGCTTTAGACAAAAGAGCACTCTTCTACTCTACTGTGTTTCCTATGGGCTCCAAACAGTGAGCTTGCTCAGAACAAAAGAACTGTGCTTAATACACACGGGCCATATCTAGTTCAACTCTGCTTAGGAAACTGACAAGAACAGTAGCTTCTATTCAGTCCAATACACTGTACTTGCTGGGAACAGACGCGAGTGCTATTTGCTCTGTGTATGGCATTTGGAGCGCAATAGTGATTCTTCTTACCAGAAAACAACTCTTGCTCGTAGGACCAAAAACTGCCTGTGACTCAACTCCATTTAGGACTGGGAAACAAACGCGAGCTCGCCTTACAAGAAACACACTCTGCTTTAGAGAAAAGAGCACTCTTCTACTCTACTGTGTTTCCTATAGGGCCAGAACAGTGAGCTTTCTCAGAACATAATAACTGTGCTTCGTACACACATGGACAATATCTAGTTAAACTCTGCTTAGGAAACTGACAAGAACAGTAGCTCCTATTCAGTCCAATACACTGTACTTGCAGGGAACAGACGAGAGTGCTATTTGCACTGTGTATTGCATTTGGAGCAAAATAGTGACTCTTCTTACCAGAAAACATCTCTTGCTCGTAGGACAACAAACTGCATGTGACTCAACTCCATTTAGGACTGGGAAACAAACGCGAGCTCGCCTTACAAGAAACACACTCTGCTTTAGAGAAAAGAGCACTCTTCTACTCTACTGTGTTTCCTATAGGGCCAGAACAGTGAGCTTGCTCAGAACATAAGAACTGTGCTTCCTACACACACGGGCCATATCTAGTTCAACTCTGCTTAGGAAACTGACAAGAACAGTATCTCCTCTTCAGTCCGATACACTGTACTTGCTGGGAACAGACGCCAGTGCTATTTGTCCAGTGTATGGCAATGGCAACGCAATATTGACTGTTCTTACCATAAAACAACTCTTGCTCGTAGGACCAGAAACTGCATGGGATTCCACTCCATTTAGGACTGGGAAACAAACGCTAGCTCGCCTTACAAGAAACACACTCTGCTTTAGAGAAAAGAGCACTCTTCTACTCTACTCTGTTTCTTATGGTGTCCAAACAGTGAGCTTGCTCAGAACAAAAGAACTGTGCTTCCTACACACGGGCCAGATCTAGTTCAACTCTGCTTAGGAACCTGACAAGAACAGTAGATCCTCTTCAGTCCAATACACTGTACTTGCTGGGAACAGACCCCAGTGCTATTTGTCCTGTGTATGGCAATGGCAGCGCAATAGTGACTCTTCTTACCAGAAAAAAACTCTTGCTCGTAGGACCAGAAATTGCAAGTGATTCAACTCCATTTAGGACTGGGAAACAAACGCCAGCTCACCTTACAAGAAACACACTCTGCTTTAGAGAAAAGAGCACACTTCTACTCTACTGTGTTTCCTATGGGGTCTGAACAGTGAGCTTGCTCAGAACAAAAGAACTGTGCTTCCTACACACACTTCCATATCTAGTTCAATTCTGCTTAGGAACCTGACAAGAACAGTAGATCCTCTTCAGTCCAATACACTGTACTTGCTGGGAACAGACGCCAGCGCTATTTGTCCTGTGTATGGCAATGGCAGCCCAATAGTGACTCTTCTTACCATAAAACAACTCTTGATCATAGGACCAGAAACTGCATGTGATTCAACTCCATTTAGTACTGGGAAACAAACGCTAGCTCGCCTTACAAGAAACACACTCTGCTTTAGACAAAAGAGCACTCTTCTACTCTACTGTGTTTCCTATGGGCTCCAAACAGTGAGCTTGCTCAGAACAAAAGAACTGTGCTTAATACACACGGGCCATATCTAGTTCAACTCTGCTTAGGAAACTGACAAGAACAGTAGCTTCTATTCAGTCCAATACACTGTACTTGCTGGGAACAGACGCGAGTGCTATTTGCTCTGTGTATGGCATTTGGAGCGCAATAGTGACTCTTCTTACCAGAAAACAACTCTTGCTCGTAGGACCAAAAACTGCCTGTGACTCAACTCCATTTAGGACTGGGAAACAAACGTGAGCTCGCCTTACAAGAAACACACTCTGCTTTAGAGAAAAGAGCACTCTTCTACTCTACTGTGTTTCCTATAGGGCCAGAACAGTGAGCTTTCTCAGAACATAATAACTGTGCTTCGTACACACATGGACAATATCTAGTTAAACTCTGCTTAGGAAACTGACAAGAACAGTAGCTCCTATTCAGTCCAATACACTGTACTTGCAGGGAACAGACGAGAGTGCTATTTGCACTGTGTATTGCATTTGGAGCAAAATAGTGACTCTTCTTACCAGAAAACATCTCTTGCTCGTAGGACAACAAACTGCATGTGACTCAACTCCATTTAGGACTGGGAAACAAACGCGAGCTCGCCTTACAAGAAACACACTCTGCTTTAGAGAAAAGAGCACTCTTCTACTCTACTGTGTTTCCTATAGGGCCAGAACAGTGAGCTTGCTCAGAACATAAGAACTGTGCTTCCTACACACACGGGCCATATCTAGTTCAACTCTGCTTAGGAAACTGACAAGAACAGTATCTCCTCTTCAGTCCGATACACTGTACTTGCTGGGAACAGACGCCAGTGCTATTTGTCCAGTGTATGGCAATGGCAACACAATATTGACTGTTCTTACCATAAAACAACTCTTGCTCGTAGGACCAGAAACTGCATGGGATTCCACTCCATTTAGGACTGGGAAACAAACGCTAGCTCGCCTTACAAGAAACACACTCTGCTTTAGAGAAAAGAGCACTCTTCTACTCTACTCTGTTTCTTATGGTGTCCAAACAGTGAGCTTGCTCAGAACAAAAGAACTGTGCTTCCTACACACGGGCCAGATCTAGTTCAACTCTGCTTAGGAACCTGACAAGAACAGTAGATCCTCTTCAGTCCAATACACTGTACTTGCTGGGAACAGACCCCAGTGCTATTTGTCCTGTGTATGGCAATGGCAGCGCAATAGTGACTCTTCTTACCAGAAAAAAACTCTTGCTCGTAGGACCAGAAATTGCAAGTGATTCAACTCCATTTAGGACTGGGAAACAAACGCCAGCTCACCTTACAAGAAACACACTCTGCTTTAGAGAAAAGAGCACACTTCTACTCTACTGTGTTTCCTATGGGGTCTGAACAGTGAGCTTGCTCAGAACAAAAGAACTGTGCTTCCTACACACACTTCCATATCTAGTTCAATTCTGCTTAGGAACCTGACAAGAACAGTAGATCCTCTTCAGTCCAATACACTGTACTTGCTGGGAACAGACGCCAGCGCTATTTGTCCTGTGTATGGCAATGGCAGCCCAATAGTGACTCTTCTTACCATAAAACAACTCTTGATCATAGGACCAGAAACTGCATGTGATTCGACTCCATTTAGGACTGGGAAACAAACGCTAGCTTGCCTTACAAAAAAAAAACTCTGCATTTGAGAAAAGAGCACTCTTCTACTCTACTGTGTTTCCTATGGTTTCCGAACAGTGAGCTTGCTCAGAACAAAAGAACTGTGCTTCCTACACACACGGCCATAACTAGTTCAATTCTGCTTAGTAACCTGACAAGAACAGTAGCTCCTCTTCAGTCTGATACACTGTACTTGCTGGGAACAGACGCCAGTGCTATTTGTCCTGTGTATGGCAATGGCAGCGCAATAGTGACTCTTCTTACTATAAAACAACTCTTCCTCATAGGACCAGAAACTGCATGTGATTCCACTCCATTTAAGACTGGGAAACAAACGCTAGCTCGCCTTAAAATCAACACACTCTGCTTTAGCGAAAAGAGCACTCTTCTACTCTACTGTGTTTCCTATAGGGCCAGAACAGTGGGCTTGCTCAGAACAAAAGAACTGTGCTTCCTACACACACGGCCATATCTAGTTCAATTCTGCTTAGGAACCTGACAAGAACAGTAGCTCCTATTCAGTCCAATACACTTTACTTGCTGGGAACAGACGCCAGTGCTATTTGTCCTGTGTATGGCAATGGCAGCGCAATAGTGACTATTCTTACCATAAAACAACTCTTGCTCATAGGACCAGAAACTGCATATGATTCAAATCCATTTAGGACTGGGAAACAAACGCTAGCCCGCCTTAAAAGAAACACACTCTGCTTTAAAGAAAAGAGCACTCTTCTACTCTACTGTGTTTCCTATTGGGCTAGAAGAGTGAGCTTGCTCAGAACAAAAGAACTGTGCTTCCTAAACACGGGCCATATCTAGTTCAACTGTGCTTAGGAAACTGACAAGAACAGTAGCTCCTATTCAGTCCAATACACTGTACTTGCTGCGAACCTACGCCAGTGCTATTTGCAGTGTGTATGGCAATGGGAGCGCAATAGTGACTTTCCTTACCAGTAAACAACTCTTGTTCGTAGGACAAGAACCTGCATGTGATTCAACTCCATTTAGAGCTAGGAAACAAACGCTAGCTCGCCTTACAAGAAACACACTCTGCTTTAGAGAAAAGAGCACTCATCTACTCTACCTTGTTTCCTATAGGGCCAGAACAGTGAGCTTGCTCAGAACATAAGAACTGTGCTTCCTACACACACGGGCCATATCTAGTTCAACTTTTCTTAGGAAACTGACAAGAACAGTAGCTCCTATTCAGTCCAATACACTGTAATTGCTGGGAACAGACGCCAGTGCTATTTGTCCAGTGTATGGCAATGGCAGCGCAATAGTGACTATTTTTATCATAAAACAACTCTTGTTCGTAGGACAAGAAACTGCATGTGATTCCACTCCATTTAGGACTGGGAAACAAACGCTAGCTCGCCTTACAAGAAACACACTCTGCTTTAGAGAAAAGAGCACTCTTCTACTCTACTCTGTTTCCTATGGGGTCCAAACAGTGAGCTTGCTCAGAACAAAAGAACTGTGCTTCCTACACACACGGCCATATCTAGTGCAAGTCTGCTTAGTAACCTGACAAGAACAGTAGATCCTCTTCAGTCCAATACACTGTACTTGCTGGAAACAGACGCCAGTGCTATTTGTCCTGTGTATGGCAATGGCAGCGCATAGTGACTCTTCTTACCAGATAACAACTCTTGCTCGTAGTACCAGAAACTGCATGGGATTCAACTCCATTTAGGACTGGGAATCAAACGCTAGCTCGCCTTACAAGAAACACACTCTGCTTTAGAGAAAAGAGCACTCTTCTACTCTACTGTGTTTCCTACGGGGTCAAAACAGTGAGCTTGCTCAGAACGAAAGAACTGTGCTTCCTACACACACGGATCATATATAGTTCAACTCTGCTTAGGAAACTGACAAGAACAGTAGCACCTATTCAGTGCAATACACTGTACTTGCTGGCAACAGACTCGAGGGCTATTTGCACTGTGTATGGCAATGGGAGCACAATAGTGACATTCCTTACCAGAAAACAACTCTTGTTCGTAGGACCAGAAACTGCATGTGATTCAACTCCATTTAGAGCTAGGAAACAATCGCTAGCTCGCCTTACAAGAAACACACTCTGCTTTAGAGAAAAGAGCACTCATCTACACTACTGTTTTTCCTATAGGGCCAGAACAGTGAGCTTGCTCAGAACATAAGAACTGTGCTTCCTACACACACGGGCCATATCTAGTTCAACTCTGCTTAGGAAACTGACAAGAACAGTAGCTCCTCTTCAGTCCGATATACTGTACTTGCTGGGAACAGACGCCAGTGCTATTTGTCCTGTTTATGGCAATGGCAGCGCAATAGTGACTCTTCTTACCATAAAACAACTCTTGCTCATAGGACCAGAAACTGCATGTGATTCCACTCCATTTAAGACTGGGAAACAAACGCTAGCTCGCCTTACAATCAACACACTCTGCTTAAGCGAAAAGAGCACACTTCTACTCTACTGTGTTTCCTATAGGGCCAGAACAGTGGGCTTGCTCAGAACAAAAGAACTGTGCTTCCTACACACGGGCCAGATCTAGTTCAACTCTGCTTAGGAACCTGAAAAGAAAAGTAGATCCTCTTCAGTCGAATACACTGTACTTGCTGGGAACAGACCCCAGTGCTATTTGTCCTGTGTATGGCAATGGCAGCGCAATAGTGACTATTCTTACCAGAAAACAACTCTTGCTCGTAAGACCAGAAACTGCAAGTGATTCAACTCCATTTAGGACTGGGAAACAAACGCCAGCTCACCTTACAAGAAACACACTCTGCTTTAGAGAAAAGAGCACACTTCTACTCTACTGTGTTTCCTATGGGGTCTGAACAGTGAGCTTGCTCAGAACAAAAGAACTGTGCTTCCTACACACACTTCCATATCTAGTTCAATTCTGCTTAGGAACCTGACAAGAACAGTAGATCCTCTTCAGTCCAATACACTGTACTTGCTGGGAACAGACGCCAGCGCTATTTGTCCTGTGTATGGCAATGGCAGCCCAATAGTGACTCTTCTTACCATAAAACAACTCTTGATCATAGGACCAGAAACTGCATGTCATTCAACTCCATTTAGTACTGGGAAACAAACGCTAGCTCGCCTTACAAGAAACACACTCTGCTTTAGACAAAAGAGCACTCTTCTACTCTACTGTGTTTCCTATGGGCTCCAAACAGTGAGCTTGCTCAGAACAAAAGAACTGTGCTTAATACACACGGGCCATATCTAGTTCAACTCTGCTTAGGAAACTGACAAGAACAGTAGCTTCTATTCAGTCCAATACACTGTACTTGCTGGGAACAGACGCGAGTGCTATTTGCTCTGTGTATGGCATTTGGAGCGCAATAGTGACTCTTCTTAACAGAAAACAACTCTTGCTCGTAGGACCAAAAACTGCCTGTGACTCAACTCCATTTAGGACTGGGAAACAAACGCGAGCTCGCCTTACAAGAAACACACTCTGCTTTAGAGAAAAGAGCACTCTTCTACTCTACTGTGTTTCCTATAGGGCCAGAACAGTGAGCTTTCTCAGAACATAATAACTGTGCTTCGTACACACATGGACAATATCTAGTTAAACTCTGCTTAGGAAACTGACAAGAACAGTAGCTCCTATTCAGTCCAATACACTGTACTTGCAGGGAACAGACGAGAGTGCTATTTGCACTGTGTATTGCATTTGGAGCAAAATAGTGACTCTTCTTACCAGAAAACATCTCTTGCTCGTAGGACAACAAACTGCATGTGACTCAACTCCATTTAGGACTGGGAAACAAACGCGAGCTCGCCTTACAAGAAACACACTCTGCTTTAGAGAAAAGAGCACTCTTCTACTCTACTGTGTTTCCTATAGGGCCAGAACAGTGAGCTTGCTCAGAACATAAGAACTGTGCTTCCTACACACACGGGCCATATCTAGTTCAACTCTGCTTAGGAAACTGACAAGAACAGTATCTCCTCTTCAGTCCGATACACTGTACTTGCTGGGAACAGACGCCAGTGCTATTTGTCCAGTGTATGGCAATGGCAACGCAATATTGACTGTTCTTACCATAAAACAACTCTTGCTCGTAGGACCAGAAACTGCATGGGATTCCACTCCATTTAGGACTGGGAAACAAACGCTAGCTCGCCTTACAAGAAACACACTCTGCTTTAGAGAAAAGAGCACTCTTCTACTCTACTCTGTTTCTTATGGTGTCCAAACAGTGAGCTTGCTCAGAACAAAAGAACTGTGCTTCCTACACACGGGCCAGATCTAGTTCAACTCTGCTTAGGAACCTGACAAGAACAGTAGATCCTCTTCAGTCCAATACACTGTACTTGCTGGGAACAGACCCCAGTGCTATTTGTCCTGTGTATGGCAATGGCAGCGCAATAGTGACTCTTCTTACCAGAAAAAAACTCTTGCTCGTAGGACCAGAAATTGCAAGTGATTCAACTCCATTTAGGACTGGGAAACAAACGCCAGCTCACCTTACAAGAAACACACTCTGCTTTAGAGAAAAGAGCACACTTCTACTCTACTGTGTTTCCTATGGGGTCTGAACAGTGAGCTTGCTCAGAACAAAAGAACTGTGCTTCCTACACACACTTCCATATCTAGTTCAATTCTGCTTAGGAACCTGACAAGAACAGTAGATCCTCTTCAGTCCAATACACTGTACTTGCTGGGAACAGACGCCAGCGCTATTTGTCCTGTGTATGGCAATGGCAGCCCAATAGTGACTCTTCTTACCATAAAACAACTCTTGATCATAGGACCAGAAACTGCATGTGATTCAACTCCATTTAGTACTGGGAAACAAATGCTAGCTCGCCTTACAAGAAACACACTCTGCTTTAGACAAAAGAGCACTCTTCTACTCTACTGTGTTTCCTATGGGCTCCAAACAGTGAGCTTGCTCAGAACAAAAGAACTGTGCTTAATACACACGGGCCATATCTAGTTCAACTCTGCTTAGGAAACTGACAAGAACAGTAGCTTCTATTCAGTCCAATACACTGTACTTGCTGGGAACAGACGCGAGTGCTATTTGCTCTGTGTATGGCATTTGGAGCGCAATAGTGACTCTTCTTACCAGAAAACAACTCTTGCTCGTAGGACCAAAAACTGCCTGTGACTCAACTCCATTTAGGACTGGGAAACAAACGCGAGCTCGCCTTACAAGAAACACACTCTGCTTTAGAGAAAAGAGCACTCTTCTACTCTACTGTGTTTCCTATAGGGCCAGAACAGTGAGCTTTCTCAGAACATAATAACTGTGCTTCGTACACACATGGACAATATCTAGTTAAACTCTGCTTAGGAAACTGACAAGAACAGTAGCTCCTATTCAGTCCAATACACTGTACTTGCAGGGAACAGACGAGAGTGCTATTTGCACTGTGTATTGCATTTGGAGCAAAATAGTGACTCTTCTTACCAGAAAACATCTCTTGCTCGTAGGACAACAAACTGCATGTGACTCAACTCCATTTAGGACTGGGAAACAAACGCGAGCTCGCCTTACAAGAAACACACTCTGCTTTAGAGAAAAGAGCACTCTTCTACTCTACTGTGTTTCCTACAGGGCCAGAACAGTGAGCTTGCTCAGAACATAATAACTGTGCTTCCTAAACACACGGGCCATATCTAGTTCAACTCTGCTTAGGAAACTGACAAGAACAGTAGCTCCTCTTCAGTCCGATACACTGTAATTGCTGGGAAAAGACACCAGTGCTATTTGCACTGTGTATGGCAAAGGGAGCGCAATAGTGACTTTCCTTACCAGAAAACAACTCTTGTTCATAGGACCAGAAACTTCATGGGATTCAACTCCATTTAGGACTAGGAAACAAACGCTAGCTCGCCTTACAAGAAACCCACTCTACTTTTGAAAAAAGAGCACTCTTCTACTCTGCTGTGTTTCTTATAGGGCCAGAACAGTGAGCTTGCTCAGAACAAAAGAATGTGCTTCCTACACACACCGCCATATCTAGTTCAACTCTGCTTAGGAAACTGACAAGAACAGCAGGTCCTCTTCAGTCCGATATACTGTACTTGCTGGGAACAGACGCGAGTGCTATTTGCACTGTGTATGGCAATGGGAGCACAATAGTGACTTTCCTTACCAGAAAACAACTCTTGTTCGTAGGACCAGAAACTGCATGTGATTCAACTCCATTTAGAGCTAGGAAACAAACGCTAGCTCGCCTTACAAGAAACACACTCTGCTTTAGAGAAAAGAGCACTCATCTTCTCTACTGTGTTTCCTATAGGGCCAGAACAGTGAGCTTGCTCAGAACATAAGAACTGTGCTTCCTACACACACGGGCCATATCTAGTTCAACTCTGCTTAGGAAACTGACAAGAACAGTATCTCCTCTTCAGTCCGATACACTGTACTTGCTGGGAACAGACGCCAGTGCTATTTGTCCAGTGTATGGCAATGGCAACGCAATATTGACTGTTCTTACCATAAAACAACTCTTGCTCGTAGGACCAGAAACTGCATGGGATTCCACTCCATTTAGGACTGGGAAACAAACGCTTGCTCGCCTTACAAGAAACACACTCTGCTTTAGAAAAGAGCACTCTTCTACTCTACTCTGTTTCTTATGGTGTCCAAACAGTGAGCTTGCTCAGAACAAAAGAACTGTGCTTCCTACACACGGGCCAGATCTAGTTCAACTCTGCTTAGGAACCTGACAAGAACAGTAGATCCTCTTCAGTCCAATACACTGTACTTGCTGGGAACAGACCCCAGTGCTATTTGTCCTGTGTATGGCAATGGCAGCGCAATAGTGACTCTTCTTACCAGAAAAAAACTCTTGCTCGTAGGACCAGAAACTGCAAGTGATTCAACTCCATTTAGGACTGGGAAACAAACGCCAGCTCACCTTACAAGAAACACACTCTGCTTTAGAGAAAAGAGCACACTTCTACTCTACTGTGTTTCCTATGGGGTCTGAACAGTGAGCTTGCTCAGAACAAAAGAACTGTGCTTCCTACACACACTTCCATATCTAGTTCAATTCTGCTTAGGAACCTGACAAGAACAGTAGATCCTCTTCAGTCCAATACACTGTACTTGCTGGGAACAGACGCCAGCGCTATTTGTCCTGTGTATGGCAATGGCAGCCCAATAGTGACTCTTCTTACCATAAAACAACTCTTGATCATAGGACCAGAAACTGCATGTGATTCAACTCCATTTAGTACTGGGAAACAAATGCTAGCTCGCCTTACAAGAAACACACTCTGCTTTAGACAAAAGAGCACTCTTCTACTCTACTGTGTTTCCTATGGGCTCCAAACAGTGAGCTTGCTCAGAACAAAAGAACTGTGCTTAATACACAC
Source organism: Peromyscus eremicus (assembly GCF_949786415.1). Classification (NCBI taxonomy): domain Eukaryota; kingdom Metazoa; phylum Chordata; class Mammalia; order Rodentia; family Cricetidae; genus Peromyscus; species Peromyscus eremicus. Next base: position 213,823 of record NW_026734441.1, on the reverse strand, counting down.
GGGCCATATCTAGTTCAACTCTGCTTAGGAAACTGACAAGAACAGTAGCTTCTATTCAGTCCAATACACTGTACTTGCTGGGAACAGACGCGAGTGCTATTTGCTCTGTGTATGGCATTTGGAGCGCAATAGTGACTCTTCTTACCAGAAAACAACTCTTGCTGGTAGGACCAAAAACTGCCTGTGACTCAACTCCATTTAGGACTGGGAAACAAACGCGAGCTCGCCTTACAAGAAACACACTCTGCTTTAGAGAAAAGAGCACTCTTCTACTCTACTGTGTTTCCTATGGGGTCCAAACAGTGAGCTTGCTCAGAAAAAAAGAACTGTGCTTCCTACACACGGGCCAGATCTAGTTCAACTCTGCTTAGGAAACTGACAAGAACAGTAGCTCCTCTTCAGTCTGATACACTGTACTTTCTGGGAACAGACACGAGTGCTATTTGCACTGTGTATGGCATTTGGAGCGCAATAGTGACTCTTCTTACCAGAAAACAACTCTTGCTCGTAGTACCAGAAACTGCATGGGATTCAACTCCATTTAGGACTGGGAAACAAACGCTAGCTCGCCTTTAAGAAATACACTCTGCTTTAGAGAAAAGAGCAGTCTTCTACTCTACTGTGTTTCCTACGGGGTCAAAACAGTGAGCTTGCTCAGAACAAAAGAACTGTGCTTCCTACACACACGGATCATATATAGTTCAACTCTGCTTAGGAAACTGACAAGAACAGTAGCACCTATTCAGTCCAATACACTGTACTTGCTGGGAACAGACACGAGTGCGATTTGCACTGTGTATGGCAATGGGAGCGCAATAGTGACTTTCCTTACCAGAAAACAACTCTTGTTTATAGGACCAGCAACTGCATGTGATTCAACTCCATTTAGAGCTAGGAAACAAACGCTAGCTCGCCTTACAAGAAACACACTCTGCTTTAGAGAAAAGAGCACTCTTCTACTCTACTGTGTTTCCTATAGGGCCAGAACAGTTGGCTTGCTCAGAACAAAAGAACTGTGCTTCCTACACACACGGCCATATCTAGTTCAATTCTGCTTAGGAACCTGACAAGAACAGTAGATCCTCTTCAGTCCAATACACTGTACTTGCTGGGAACAGACGCCAGTGCTATTTGTCATGTGTATGGCAATGGCAGCGCAATAGTGACTATTCTTACCATAAAACAACTCGTGCTCGTAGTACCAGAAACTGCATTTGATTCAACTCCATTTAGGACTGGGAAACAAACGCTAGCTCGCCTTACAAGAAACACACTCTGCTTTTGAGAAAAGAGCACTCTTCTACTCTACTGTGTTTCCTATAGTACCAGAAGAGTGAGCTTGCTCAGAACAAATGAACTGTGCTTCCTAGACACACGGGCCATACCTAGTTCAACTTTGCTTAGGAAATTGAGAAGAACAGTAGCTCCTCTTCAGTCCAATACACTGTACTTCTGGGAACAGACGGGAGTGCTATTTGCTCTGTATGGCAATGGGAGCGCAATAGTGACTTTCCTTACCAGAAAACAACTCTTGCTCGTACAACCAGAAATTGCATGTGATTCAACTCCATTTAGGACTGGGAAACAAACGCTAGCTCGCCTTACAAGAAACACACTCTGCTTTTGAGAAAAGTGCACTCTTCTACTCTACTGTGTTTCCTATAGGGCCAGAAAAGTGAGCTTGCTCAGAACATAAGAACTGTGCTTCCTACACACACGGGCCATATCTAGTTCAATTCTGCTTCGGAACCTGACAAGAACAGTAGATCCTCTTCAGTCCAATACACTGTACTTGCTTGAAGAGACGCCAGTGCTGTTTGTCCTGTGTATGGCAATGGCAAGGCAATAGTGACTCTTCTTACCATAAAACCATTCTTGCTCATAGGACCAGAAACTGCATGGGATTCCACTCCATTTAGGACTGGGAAACAAACGCTAGCTCGCCTTACAAGAAACACACTCTGCTTTAGAGAAAAGAGCACTCTTCTACTCTACTGTTTCCTATAGGGCCAGACAGTGATCTTGCTCAGAACAAAAGAACTGTGCTTCCCACACACGGGCCATATCTAGTTCAAATCTGCCTAGGAAACTGACAAAAACAGTAGCTCCTCTGCAGTCCGATACACTGTACTTGCTGGGAACAGATGCGAGTGCTATTTGCACTGTGTATGGCATTTGGAGCGCAATAGTGACTCTTCTTACCAGAAAACAACTCTTGCTCGTAGGAACAAAAACTGCCTGTGACTCAACTCCATTTAGGACTGGGAAACAAACGTGAGCTCGCCTTACAAGAAACACACTATATTTTAGAGAAAAGAGCACTCTTCTACTCTACTGTGTTTCGTATGTGGTCCGAACAGTGAGCTTGCTCAGAACAAAAGAACTGTGCTTCCTACACACGGCCATATCTAGTTCAATTCTGCTTAGGAATCTGACAAGAATAGTAGATCATCTTCAGTCCAATACACTGTATTCTGCGAACAGAGGCCAGTGCTATTTGTCCTGTGTATGGCAATGGCAGCGCAATAGTGACTCTTCTTACCAGAAAAAAACTCTTGCTTGTAGTACCAGAAACTGCATGGGATTCAACTCCATTTAGGACTGCGAAAAAAATGCTAGCTTGCCTTACAAGAAACACACTCTTCTTTAGAGAAAAGAGCACTCTTCTACTCTACTGTGTATCATTTGGGGTCCAAACAGTGAGCTTGCTCAGAACAAATGAACTGTGCTTCCTACACACACGGCCATATCTAGTTCAATTCTGGTTAGGAACCTGACAAGAACAGTAGATCCTCTTCAGTCCAATACACTGTACTTGCTGGGAACAGACGCCAGTGCTATTTGTCATGTGTATGGCAATGGCAGCGCAATAGTGACTATTCTTACGATAAAACAACTCGTGCTCGTAGTACCAGAAACTGCATTTGATTCAACTCCGTTTAGGACTGGGAAACAAACGCTAGCTCGCCTTACAAGAAACACACTCTGCTTTTGAGAAAAGAGCACTCTTCTACTCTACTGTGTTTCCTATAGGGCCAGAACAGTGAGCTTGCTCAGAACATAAGAACTGTGCTTCCTACACACACGGGCCATATCTAGTTCAACTCTGCTTAGGAAACTGACAAGAACAGTAGCTCCTCTTCAGTCCCATACACTGTAATTGCTGGGAACAGACGCCAGTGCTATTTGCACTGTGTATGGCAATGGGAGTGCAATAGTGACTTTCCTTACCAGAAAACAACTCTTGTTCGTAGGACCAGAAACTGCATTTGATTCAACTCCATTTAGGACTGGGAAACAAACTCTAGCTCGCCTTACAAGAAACACACTCTGCTTTTGAGAAAAGAGCACTCTTCTACTCTACTGTGTTTCCTATAGGGCCAGAAGAGTGAGCTTGCTCAGAACAAATGAACTGTGCTTCCTAGACACACGGGCCATATCTAGTTCAACTCTGCTTAGGAAAATGAGAAGAACAGTAGCTCCTCTTCAGTCCAATACACTGTACTTGCTGGGAACAGACGGGAGTGCTCTTTGCACTGTACGGCAATGGGAGCGCAATAGTGACTTTCCTTACCAGAAATCAACTCTTGCTCGTACGACCAGAAATTGCATGTGATTCAACTCCATATAGGAATGGGAAACAAACGCTAGCTTGCCTTACAAGAAACACACTTTGCTTTTGAGAAAAGAGCACTCTTCTACTCTACTGTGTTTCCTATGGGGTCCAAACAGTAAGCTTGCTCAGTACAAAAGAACTGGGCTTCCTACACACACGGACCATATGTAGATCAACTCTGCTTAGGAAACTGACAAGAACAGTAGCTCCTCTTCTGAACAATACACTGTACTTGCTGGGAACAGACGCGAGTGCTATTTGCACTGTGTATGACATTTGGAGCACAATAGTGACTCTTCTTTCCAGAAAACATCTCTTGCTCATAGGAACAAAAACTGCATGTGACTCAACTCCATTTAGGACTGGGAAATAAACACGAGCTCGCCTTACAAGAAACACACTATGCTTTAGAGAAAAGAGCACTCTTCTACTGTACTGTGTTTCCTATAGGGCCAGAACAGTGAGCTTGCTCAGAACATAATAACTGTATTTCCTAAACACACGGGCCATATCTAGTTCAACTCTGCTTAGGAAACTGACAAGAACAGTAGATCCTCTTCAGTCCGATACGCTGTACTTGCTGGGAAAAGACGCGAGTGCTATTTGCACTGTGTATGGCAAAGGGAGCGCAATAGTGACTTTCCTTACCAGAAAACAACTCTTGCTCGTAGGACCAGAAACTGTATGGGATTCAACTCCGTTTAGAACTGGGAAACAAACGCTAGCTTGCCTTACAAAAAACACACTCTGCTTTTGAGAAACGAGCACTCTTCTACTCTACTGTGTTTCCTATGGTTTCCGAACAGTGAGCTTGCTCAGAATAAAAGAACTGTGCTTCCTACACACACGGCCATATCTAGTTCAATTCTGCTTAGGAACCTGACAAGAACAGTAGCTCCTCTTCAGTCTGATACACTGTACTTGCTGGGAACAGACGCCAGTGCTATTTGTCCTGTGTATGGCAATGGCAGCGCAATAGTGACTCTTCTTACTATAAAACAACTCTTGCTCATAGGACCAGAAACTGCATGTGATTCCACTCCATTTAAGACTGGGAAACAAACGCTAGCTCGCCTTAAAATCAACACACTCTGCTTTAGCGAAAAGAGCACTCTTCTACTCTACTGTGTTTCCTATAGGGCCAGAACAGTGGGCTTGCTCAGAACAAAAGAGCTGTGCTTCCTACACACACGGTCATATCTAGTTCAATTCTGCTTAGGAACCTGACAAGAAAAGTAGATCCTCTTCAGTCCAATACACTGTACTTGCTGGGAACAGACGCAAGTGCTATTTGTCCTGTGTATGGCAATGGCAGCGCAATAGTGACTATTCTTACCATAAAACAACTCTTGCTCATAGGACCAGAAACTGCATGTGATTCAACTCCATTTAGAGCTTGGAAACAAACGCTAGCTCGCCTTACAAGAAACACACTCTGCTTTAGAGAAAAGAGCACTCATCTACTCTACTTTGTTTCCTATAGGGCCAGAACAGTGAGCTTGCTCAGAACATAAGAACTGTGCTTCCTACACAAACGGGCCATATTTAGTTCAACTCTGCTTAGGAAACTGACAAGAACAGTAGCTCCTCTTCAGTCCGATACACTGTACATGCTGGGAACAGACGCCAGTGCTATTAGTCCAGTGTATGGTAATGGCAGCGCAATAGTGACTATTCTTACCAGAAAACAACTCTTGCTCGTCGGACCAGAAACTGCATGTGATTCCACTCCATTTAGGACTGGGAAACAAACGCTAGCTCGCCTTACAAGAAACACACTCTGCTTTAGAGAAAAGAGCACTCTTCTACTCTACTGTGTTTCCTATGGGGTCCAAACAGTGAGCTTGCTCAGAACAAAAGAACTGTGCTTCCTACACACACAGCCATATCTAGTTCAAGTCTGCTTAGTAACCTGACAAGAACAGTAGTTCCTCTTCAGTCCAATACACTGTGCTTGCTGGGAACAGACGCCAGGGCTATTTGTCCTGTGTATGGCAATGGCAGCGCAATAGTGACTCTTCTTACCATAAAAAAACTCTTGCTCGTAGGACCAGAAACTGCATGTGATTCAACTCCATTTAGGACTTGGAAACAAACGCTAGCTCGCCTTACAAGAAACACACTCTGCTTTAGAGAAAAGAGCACTCTTCTCCTCTACTGTGTTTCCTATAGGGCCAGAACAGTGAGCTTGCTCAGAACAGAAGAACTGTGCTTCCTACACACGGGCCAGATCTAGTTCAACTCTGCTTAGGAAACTGACAAGAACAGTAGCTCCTATTCAGTCCAATACACTGTAATTGCTGTGAACAGACACGAGTGCGATTTGCACTGTGTATGGCATTTGGAGCGCAATAGTGACTTTTCTTACCAGAAAACAACTCTTGCTCGTAGGACCAAAAACTGCCTGTGATTCAACTCCATTTAGGACTGGGAAACAAACGCTAGCTCGCCTTTCAATAACCACACTCTGCTTTTCAGAAAAGAGCACTCTTCTACTCTACTGTGTTTCCTATGGGGTCCAAACAGTGAGCTTGCTCAGAACAAAAGAACTGTGCTTCCTACACACACGGCCATATCTAGTTCAATTCTGCTTAGGAACCTGACAAGAACAGTAGCTCCTCTTCAGTCTGATACACTGTACTTGCTGGGAACAGATGCCAGTGCTATTTGTCCTGTGTATGCCAATGGCAGCGCAATAGTGACTCTTCTTACTATAAAACAACTCTTGCTCATAGGACCAGAAACTGCATGTGATTCCACTCCATTTAAGACTGGGAAACAAACGCTAGCTCGCCTTAAAATCAACACACTCTGCTTTAGCGAAAAGAGCACTCTTCTACTCTACTGTGTTTCCTATAGGGCCAGAACAGTGGGCTTGCTCACATCAAAAGAGCTGTGCTTCCTACACACACTGAAATATCTAGTTCAATTCTGCTTAGGAACCTTACAAGAACAGTAGATCCTCTTCAGTCCAATACAATGTACTTGCTGGGAACAGACGCAAGTGCTATTTGTCCTGTGTATGGCAATGGCAGCGCAATAGTGACTATTCTCACCATAAAACAACTCTTGCTCATAGGACCAGAAACTGCATGTGATTCAACTCCATTTAGAGCTAGGAAACAAACGCTAGCTCGCCTTACAAGAAACACACTCTGCTTTAGAGAAAAGAGCACTCATCTACTCTACTTTGTTTCCTATAGGGCCAGAACAGTGAGCTTGCTCAGAACAAAAGAACTGTGCTTCCTACACACGGGCCAGATCTAGTTCAACTCTGCTTAGGAAACTGACAAGAACAGTAGCTCCTATTCAGTCCAATACACTGTAATTGCTGGGAACAGACACGAGTGCGATTTGCACTGTGTATGGCATTTGGAGCGCAATAGTGACTTTTCTTACCAGAAAACAACTCTTGCTCGTAGGACCAAAAACTGCCTGTGATTCAACTCCATTTAGGACTGGGAAACAAACGCTAGCTCGCCTTACAAGAACCACACTCTGCTTTTCAGAAAAGAGCACTCTTCTACTCTACTGTTTTTCCTATGGGGTCCGAACAGTGAGCTTGCTCAGAACAAAAGAACTGTGCTTCCTACACACACGGCCATATCTAGTTCAATTCTGCTTAGGAACCTGACAAGAACAGTAGATCCTCTTCAGTCTAATACACTGTACTTGCTGGGAACAGACACCAGTGCTATTTGTCCTGTGTATGGCATTTGGAGCGCAATAGTGACTCTTCTTACCATAAAACAACTCTTGCTCGTAGGACCAGAAACTGCATGTGATTCAACTCCATTTAGGCCTGGGAATCAAACGCGAGGTCGCCTTACAAGAAACACACTTTGCTTTAGAGAAAAGAGCACTCTTCTACTCTACTGTGTTTCCTATAGGGCCAGAACAGTGAGCTTGCTCAGAACATAATAACTGTGCTTCGTACACACATGGACCATATCTAGTTAAACTCTGCTTAGGAAACTGACAAGAACAGTAGCTCCTATTCAGTCCAATACACTCTACTTGCTGGGAACAGACACGAGTGCTATTTGCACTGTGTACGGCACTTGGAGCACAATAGTGACTCTTCTTACCAGAAAACATCCCTTGCTCGTAGGACCAAAAACTGCATGTGACTCAACTCCATTTAGGACTGGGAAACTAACGCGAGCTCGCCTTACAAGAAACACACTCTGCTTTAGAGAAAAGAGCACTCTTCTACTCTACTGTGTTTCCTATAGGGCCAGAACAGCGAGCTTGCTCAGAACATAATAACTGTGCTTCCTAAACACACGGGCCATATCTAGTTCAACTCTGCTTAGGGAACTGGCAAGAACAGTAGCTCCTCTTCAGTCCGATACACTGTAATTGCTGCGAAAAGACGCGAGTGCTATTTGCACTGTGTATGGCAAAGGGAGCGCAATGGTGACTTTCCTTACCAGAAAACAACTCTTGTTCGTAGGACCAGAAACTGCATGGGATTCAACTCCATTTAGGACTGGGAAACAAACTCTAGCTCGCCTTACAAGAAACACACTCTGCTTTTGAGAAAACAGCACTCTTCTACTCTACTGTGTTTTCTATAGGGCCAGAAGAGTGAGCTTGCTCAGAACAAATGAACTGTGCTTCCTAGACACACGGGCCATATCTAGTTCAACTCTGCTTAGGAAAATGAGAAGAACAGTAGCTCCTCTTCAGTCCAATACACTGTACTTGCTGGGAACAGACGGGAGTGCTCTTTGCACTGTATGGCAATGGGAGCGCAATAGTGACTTTCCTTACCAGAAAACAACTCTTGCTCGTACGACCAGAAATTGCATGTGATTCAACTCCATATAGGAATGGGAAACAAACGCTAGCTCGCCTTACAAGAAACACACTCTGCTTTTGAGAAAAGAGCACTCTTCTACTCTACTGTGTTTCCTATGGGGTCCAAACAGTGAGCTTGCTCAGAACAAAAGAACTGTGCTTCCTACACACACAGCCATATCTAGTTCAATTCTGCTTAGTAACCTGACAAGAACAGCAGTTCCTCTTCAGTCCAATACACTGTGCTTGCTGGGAACAGACGCCAGTGCTATTTGTCCTGTGTATGGCAATGGCAGCGCAATAGTGACTCTTCTTACCATAAAAAAACTCTTGCTCGTAGGACCAGAAACTGCATGTGATTCAACTCCATTTAGGACTTGGAAACAAACGCTAGCTCGCCTTACAAGAAACACACTCTGATTTAGAGAAAAGAGCACTCTTCTACTCTACTGTGTTTCCTATAGGGCCAGAACAGTGAGCTTGCTCAGAACAAAAGAACTGTGCTTCCTACACACGGGCCAGATCTAGTTCAACTCTGCTTAGGAAACTGACAAGAATAGTAGCTCCTATTCAGTCCAATACACTGTAATTGCTGGGAACAGACACGAGTGCGATTTGCACTGTGTATGGCATTTGGAGCACAATAGTGACTTTTCTTACCAGAAAACAACTCTTGCTCGTAGGACCAAAAACTGCCTGTGATTCAACTCCATTTATGACTGGGAAACCAACGCTAGCTCGCCTTACAAGAACCACACTCTGCTTTTCAGAAAAGAGCACTCTTCTACTCTACTGTGTTTCCTATGGTGTCCGAACAGTGAGCTTGCTCAGAAAAAAAGAACTGTGCTTCCTACACACACGGCCATATCTAGTTCAATTCTTCTTAGGAACCTGACAAGAACAGCAGCTCCTCTTCAGTCCGATACACTGTACTTGCTGGGAACAGACGCGAGTGCTATTTGCACTGTGTATGGCAATGGGAGCGCAATAGTGACTTTCCTTACCAGTAAACAAGTCTTGCTCGTAGGACCAGAAACTGCATGTGATTCAACTCCATTTAGGACTGGGAAACAAATGCTAGCTTGCCTTGCAAGAAACACACTCTGCTTTTGAGAAAAGAGCACTCTTCTTCTCTACTGTGTTTCCTATGGGGTCCGAAACGTGAGCTTCCTCTGAACAAAAGATCTGTGCTTCCTACACACACTGCCATATCAAGTTCAATTCTGCTTAGTAACTTGACAAGAACAGTAGATCCTCTTCAGTCCAATAAACTGTACTTGCTGCGATCAGACGCCAGTGCTATTTGTCCTGTGTATGGCAATGGCAGTGCAACAGTGACTCTTCTTACCAGAAAACAACTCTTACTCGTAGTACCAGAAACTGCATGGGATTCAACTCCATTTAGGACTGGGAAACAAACGCTAGCTCGCCTTACAAGAAACACACTCTGCTCTAGAGAAAAGAGCACTCTTCTACTCTACTGTGTTTCCTATGGGGTCCAAACAGTGAGCTTGCTCAGAACAAAAGCACTGTGCTTCCTACACACACGGATCATATATAGTTCAACTCTGCTTAGGAAACTGACAAGAACAGTAGCACCTATTCAGTCCAATACACTGTACTTGCTGGGAACAGACGCCAGTGCTATTTGTCCTGTGTATGGCAATGGGAGCGCAATAGTGACTATTCTTACCATAAAACAACTCGTGCTCGTAGTACCAGAAACTGCATTTCATTCAACTCCATTTAGGACTGGGAAACAAACGCTAGCTCGCCTTACAAGAAACACACTCTGCTTTTGAGAAAAGAGCACTCTTCTACTCTACTGTGTTTCCTATAGGGCCAGAACAGTGAGCTTGCTCAGAACAAATGAACTGTGCTTCCTAGACACACAGGCCATATCTAGTTCAACTCTGCTTAGGAAACTGAGAAGAACAGTAGCTCCTCTTCAGACCAATACACTGTACTTGCTGGGAACAGACGCGAGTGCTATTTGTACTGTGTATGGCAAAGGGAGCACAATAGTGACTTTCCTTACCAGAAAACAACTCTTGCTCGTAGGACCAGAAACTGCATGTGATTCAACTCCATTTAGGACTGGGAAACAAACGCTAGCTTGCCTTACAAAAAACACACTCTGCTTTTGAGAAAAGAGCACTCTTCTACTCTGCTGTGTTTCCAATGGAGTCCGAACAGTGAGCTTGCTCAGAACAAAAGAACTGTGCTTCCTACACACACGGCCATATCTAGTTCAATTCTGCTTAGGAACCTGACAAGAACAGTAGCTCCTCTTCAGTCAGATACACTGTACTTGCTGGGAACAGACGCCAGTGCTATTTGTCCTGTGTATGGCAATGGCAGCGCAATAGTGACTATTCTTACCATAAAACAACTCTTGCTCATAGGACCAGAAACTGCATGTGATTCCACTCCATTAAGACTGGGAAACAAACGCTAGCTCGCTTACAATCAACACACTCTGCTTTAGCGAAAAGAGCTCTCTTCTACTCTACTGTGTTTCCTATAGGGCCAGAACAGTGGGCTTGCTCAGAACAAAAGAACTGTGCTTCCTACACACACGGCCATATCTAGTTCAATTCTGCTAAGAACCTGACAAGAACAGTAGATCCTCTTCAGTCCAATACACTGTACTTGCTGGGAACAGATGCCAGTGCTATTTGTCCTGTGTATGGCAATGGCAGCGCAATACTGACTATTCTTACCATAAAACAACTCGAGCTCGTAGTAGTAGAAACTGCATTTGATTCAACTCCATTTAGGACTGGGAAACAAATGCTAGCTCGCCTTACAAGAAACACACTCTTTTTTTGAGAAAAGAGCACTCTTCTACTCTACTGTGTTTCCTATAGGGCCAGAACAGTGAGCTTGCTCAGAACATAAGAACTGTGCTTCCTACACACATGGACCATATCTAGTTCAACTCTGCTTAGGAAACTGACAAGAACAGTAGCTCCTCTTCAGTCCGATACACTGTACTTGCTGGGAACAGACGCGAGTGCTATTTGCACTGTGTATGGCAATGGCAGCACAATAGTGACTATTCTTACCATAAAACAACTCTTGCTCGTAGGACAGAAACTGCATGTGATTCCACTCCATTTAGGACTGGGAAAAAACGCTAGCTCGCCTTACAAGAAACACACTCTGCTTTAGAGAAAAGAGCACTCTTCTACTCTACTGTGTTTCCTATGGCGTCCAAACAGTGAGCTTGCTCAGAACAAAAGAACTGTGCTTCCTACACACAAGGACCATATGTAGTTCAACTCTGCTTAGGAAACTGACAATAACAGTAGCTCCTATTCAGTCCAATATACTGTACATGCTGGGAACAGACGCGAGTGCTATTTGTACTGTGAATGGCATTTGGAGCACAATAGTGACTCTTCTTACCAGAAAACAACTCTTGCTCATAGGACCAAAAACTGCATGTGACTCAAATCCATTTAGGACTGGGAAACAAATGCGAGCTTGCCTTACAAGAAACACACTCTGCTTTATAGAAAAGAGCACTCTTCTACTCTACTGTGTTTCCTATAGGGCCAGAACAGTGAGCTTGCTCAGAACATAATAACTGTGCTTCCTAAACACACGGGCCATATCTAGTTCAACTCTGCTTAGGAAACTGACAAGAACAGCAGCTCCTCTTCAGTCCGATACACTGTACATGCTGGGAACAGACGCGAGTGCTATTTGCACTGTGCATGGCAAAGGGAGCGCAATAGTCACTTTCCTTACCAGAAAACAACTCTTGCTCGTAGGACCAGAAACTGCATGTGATTCAACTCCATTTAGGACTGGGAAACAAACGATAGCTTGCCTTACAAAAAACACACTCTGCTTTTGAGAAAAGAGCACTCTTCTACTCTACTGTGTTTCCTTTTGGGTCCGAACAGTGAGCTTGCTCAGAACAAAAGAACTGTGCTTCCTACACACACGGCAATATCTACTTCAATTCTGCTTAGGAACCTGACAAGAACAGTAGATCCTCTTCAGTCCAATACACTGTAGTTGCTGCGAACAGATGCCAGTGCTATTTGCACTGTGTATGGCAAAGTGAGCACAATAGTGACTTTCCTTACAAGAAAACAACTCTTGCTCATAGGACCAAAAACTGCATGTGACACAAATCCATTTAGGACTGGGAAACAAACGCGAGCTCGCCTAACAAAAAAAACACTCTGCTTTATAGAAAAGAGCACTCTTCTACTCTACTGTGTTTCCTATAGGGCCAGAACAGTGAGCTTGCTCAGAACAAAAGAACTGTGCTTCCTAAACACACGGGCCATATCTAGTTCAACTCTGCTTAGGAAACTGACAAGAACAGTAGCTCCTCTTCAGTCCGATACACTGTACTTGCTGAGAACAGACACCAGTCCTATTTGTCCTGTGTATGGCAAAGGGAGCACAATAGTGACTTTCCTTACCAGAAAACAACTCTTGCTCGTAGGACCAGAAACTGCATGTGATTCAACTCCATTTAGGACTGGGAAACAAACGATAGCTTGCCTTACAAAAAACACACTCTGCTTTTGAGAAAAGAGCACTCTTCTACTCTACTGTGTTTCATTTTGGGTCCGAACAGTGAGCTTGCTCAGAACAAAAGAACTGTGCTTCCTACACACACGGCCATATCTAGTTCAATTCTGCTTAGGAACCTGACAAGAACAGTAGATCCTCTTCAGTCCAATACACTGTAGTTGCTGCGAACAGATGCCAGTGCTATTTGTCCTGTGTATGGCAATGGCAGCGCAATAGTGAATCTTCTTACCAGAAAACAACTCTTGCTCGTAGTACCAGAAACTGCATGGGATTCAACTCCATTTAGGACTGCGGAACAAACGATAGCTCGCCTTACAAGAAACACACTCTGCTTTAGAGAAAAGAGCACTCTTCTACTCTACTGTGTTTCCTATGGGGTCCAAACAGTGAGCCTGCTCAGAACAAAAGAACTGTGCTTCCTACACACACGGACCATATGTAGTTCAACTCTGCTTAGGAAACTGACAAGAACAGTAGCTCCTCTTTAGTCCGATACACTGTACTTGCTGGGAACAGACGCGAGTGCTATTTGAACTGTGTATGGCAATGACAGCGCAATAGTGACTCTCCTTAGCAGAAAACAACACTTGCTCGTAGGAACACAAACTGCATGTGATTCAACGCCATTTAGGACTGGGAAACAAATGCTAGCTTGCCTTACAAGAAACACTCTCTGCTTTTTAGAAAAGAGCACTCATCTACTCTACTGTGTTTCCTATGGGTTCCAAACAGTGAGCTTGCTCAGAACAAAAGAACTGTGCTTCCTACACACACGGCCATAGCTAGTTCAATTCTGCTTAGGAACCTGACAAGAAGAGTAGTTCCTGTTCAGTCCAATACACTGTACTTGCTGCGAACAGACGCCAGTACTATTTGTCCTGTGTATGAAAATGGCAGAACAATAGTGACTATTCTTACCATAAAACAACTCTTGCTCGTAGGACAGAAACTGCATGTGATTCCACTCCATTTAGGACTGGGAAACAAACGCTAGCTCGCCTTACAAGAAACACACTCTGCTTTAGAGAAAAGAGCACTCTTCTACTTTACTGTCTTTCCTTTTGGGTCCGAACAGTGAGCTTGCTCAAACAAAAGAACTGTGCTTCCTACACACACGGCAATATCTAGTTCAATTCTGCTTAGGAACCTGACAAGAACAGTAGATCCTCTTCAGTCCAATACACTGTAGTTGCTGCGAAGAGATGCCAGTGCTATTTGTCCTGTGTATGGCAATGGCAGCGCAATAGTGAATCTTCTTACCAGAAAACAACTCTTGCTCATAGGACAAAAAACTGCATGTGACTCAAATCCATTTAGGACTGGGAAACAAACGCGAGCTCGCCTTACAAGAAACACACTCTGCTTTATATAAAAGAGCACTCTTCTACTCTACTGTGTTTCCTATAGGGCCAGAACAGTGAGCTTGCTCAGAACATAAGAACTGTGCTTCCTAAACACACGGGCCATATCTAGTTCAACTCTGCTTAGGAAACTGACAAGAACAGTAGCTCCTCTTCAGTCTGATACACTGTACTTGCTGGGAACAGACGGGAGTGCTATTTGCACTGTGTATGGCAAAGAGAGAACAATAGTGACTTTCCTTACCAGAAAACAACTCTTGCTCGTAGGAACAGAAACTGCATGTGATTCAACTGAATTTAGGACTGGGAATCAAACGATAGCTTGCCTTACAAAAAACACACTCTGCTTTTGAGAAAAGAGCACCCGTCTACTCTACTGTGTTTCTTATAGGACCAGAACAGTGAGCTTGCTCAGAACAAAAGAACTGTGCTTCCTACACACACGGCCATATCTAGTTCAATTTTGCTTAGGAACTTGACAAGAACAGTAGATCCTCTTCAGTCCAATACACTGTAGTTGCTGCGAACAGATGCAAGTGCTATTTGTCCTGTGTATGGCAATGGCAGCGCAATAGTGAATCTTCTTACCAGAAAACAACTCTTGCTCATAGGACCAAAAACTGCATGTGACTCAAATCCATTTAGGACTGGGAAACAAACGCTAGTTCGCCTTACAAGAAACACACTCTGCTTTTGAGAAAAGAGCAGTATTCTATTCTAATGTGTTTCCTATAGGGCCAGAACATTGAGCTTGCTCAGAAAAAAAGAACTGTGCTTCCTACAAACACGGGCAATATCTAGTTTAACTCTGCTTAGGAAACTGAGAAGAACAATAGCTCCTCTTCAGTCCAATACACTGTACTTGCTGGGAACAGATGCCAGTGCTATTTGCACTGTGTATTGCAATGGGAGCGCAATAGTAACTTTCCTTACCAGAAAACAACTCTTGCTTGTAGGACCAGAAACTGCATGTGATTCATCTCCATTTAGGACTGGGAAACAAACGCTAGCTCGCCTTACATGAAACACACTCTGCTTTAGAGAAAACAGCACTCTTCTACTCTACTGTGTTTCCTATGGGGTCCAAGCAGAGAGCTTGCTCAGAACAAAAGAACTGTGCTTCCTACACACACGGCCATATCTAGTTCAATTCTGCTTAGGGACCTGACAAGAACAGTAGATCCTCTTCAGTCCAATACACTGTAGTTGCTGCGAACAGATGCCAGTGCTATTTGTCCTGTGTATGGCAATGGCAGCGCAATATTGAATCTTCTTACCAGAAAACAACTCTTGCTCATAGGACCAAAAACTGCATGTGACTCAAATCCATTTAGGACTGGGAAACAAACGCGAGCTCGCCTAACAAGAAACACACTCTGCTTTATAGAAAAGAGCACTCTTCTACTCTACTGTGTTTCCTATAGGGCCAGAACAGTGAGCTTGCTCAGAACATAATAACTGTGCTTCCTAAACACACGGGCCATATCTAGTTCAACTCTGCTTAGGAAACTGACAAGAACAGTAGCTCCTCTTCAGTCCGATACAATGTACTTGCTGGGAACAGACGGGAGTGCTATTTGCACTTTGTATGGCAAAGGGAGCACAATAGTGACTTTCCTTACCAGAAAACAACTCTTGCTCGTAGGACCAGAAACTGCATGTGATTCAACTCCATTTAGGACTGGGAAACAAACGATAGCTTGCCTTACAAAAAACACACTCTGCTTTTGAGAAAAGAGCACTCTTCTTCTCTACTGTGTTTCCTTTTGGGTCTGAACAGTGAGCTTGCTCAGAACAAAAGAACTGTGCTTCCTACACACACGGCCATATCTAGTTCAATTCTGCTTAGGAACCTGACAAGAACAGTAGATCCTGTTCAGTCCAATACACTGTACTTGCTGCGAACAGACGCCAGTGCTATTTGTCCTGTGTATGGCAATGTCAGTGCAATAGTGACTCTTCTTACCATAAAACAACTCTTGCTCGTAGGACAGAAACTGCATGTGATTCCACTCCATTTAGGACTGTGAAACAAACGCTAGCTCGCCTTACAAGAAACACACTCTGCTTTAGAGAAAAGAGCACTCTTCTACTCTACTGTGTTTCCTATGGGTTCCAAACAGTGAGCTTGCTCAGAACAAAAGAACTGTGGTTTCTACACACACGGTCCTTATCTAGTTCAACTCTGCTTAGAAAACTGACAAGAACATTAGCTCCTCTTCAGTCCAATACACTGTACTTGCTGGGAACAGACGCGAGTGCTATTTGCACTGTGTATGGCATTTGGAGCGCAATAGTGACTCTTCTTACCAGAAAACAACTCTTGCTCGTAGGACCAAAAACTGTCTGTGACTCAACTCCATTTAGGACTGGGAAACAAACGTGAGCTCGCCTTACAAGAAACACACTCTGCTTTAGAGAAAAGAGCACTCATCTACTCTACTTTGTTTCTTATAGGGCCAGAACAGTGAGCTTGCTCAGAACATAAGAACTGTGCTTCCTACACACACGGGCCATATTTAGTTCAACTCTGCTTAGGAAACTGACAAGAACAGTAGCTCCTCTTCAGTCCGATACACTGTACATGCTGGGAACAGACGCCAGTGCTATTTGTCCAGTGTATGGTAATGGCAGCGCAATAGTGACTATTCTTACCAGAAAACAACTCTTGCTCGTAGGACAAGAAACTGCATGTGATTCCACTCCATTTAGGACTGGGAAACAAACGCTAGTTCGCCTTACAAGAAACACACTCTGCTTTAGAGAAAAGAGCACTCTTCTACTCTACTGTGTTTCCTATGGGGTCCAAACAGTGAGCTTGCTCAGAACAAAAGAACTGTGCTTCCTACACACACAGCCATATCTAGTTCAAGTCTGCTTAGTAACCTGACTAGAACAGTAGTTCCTCTTCAGTCCAATACACTGTGCTTGCTGGGAACAGACGCCAGTGCTATTTGTCCTGTGTATGGCAATGGCAGCGCAATAGTGACTCTTCTTACCATAAAAAAAAACTCTTGCTCGTAGGACCAGAAACTGCATGTGATTCAACTCCATTTAGGACTTGGAAACAAACGCTAGCTCGCCTTACAAGAAACACACTCTGCTTTATAGAAAAGAGCACTCTTCTACTCTACTGTGTTTCCTATAGGGCCAGAACAGTGAGCTTGCTCAGAACAAAAGAACTGTGCTTCCTACACACGGGCCAGATCTAGTTCAACTCTGCTTAGGAAACTGACAAGAACAGTAGCTCCTATTCAGTCCAATACACTGTAATTGCTGGGAACAGACACGAGTGCGATTTGCACTGTGTATGGCATTTGGAGCGCAATAGTGACTTTTCTTACTATAAAACAACTCTTGCTCATAGGACCAAAAACTGCCTGTGATTCAACTCCATTTAGGACTGGGAAACAAACGCTAGCTCGCCTTACAAGAACCACACTCTGCTTTTCAGAAAAGAGCACTCTTCTACTCTACTGTGTTTCCTATGGGGTCCGAACAGTGAGCTTGCTCAGAACAAAAGAACTGTGATTCCTACACACACGGCCATATCTAGTTCAATTCTGCTTAGGAACCTGACAAGAACAGTAGCTCCTCTTCAGTCTGATACACTGTACTTGCAGGGAACAGACGCCAGTGCTATTTGTCCTGTGTATGGCAATGGCAGCGCAATAGTGACTCTTCTTACTATAAAACAACTCTTGCTCATAGGACCAGAAACTGCATGTGATTCCACTCCATTTAAGACTGGGAAACAAACGCTAGCTCGCCTTAAAATCAACACACTCTGCTTTAGCGAAAAGAGCACTCTTCTCCTCTACTGTGTTTCCTATAGGGCCAGAACAGTGGGCTTGCTCAGAACAAAAGAGCTGTGCTTCCTACACACACGGCCATATCTAGTTCAAGTCTGCTTAGGAACCTGACAAGAACAGTAGATCCTCTTCAGTCCAATACACTGTACTTGCTGGGAACAGACGCAAGTGCTATTTGTCCTGTGCATGGCAATGGCAGCGCAATAGTGACTATTCTTACTATAAAACAACTCTTGCTCATAGGACCAGAAACTGCATGTGATTCAACTCCATTTAGAGCTAGGAAACAAACGCTAGCTAGCCTTACAAGAAACACACTCTGCTTTAGAGAAAAGAGCACTCATCTACTCTACTTTGTTTCCTATAGGGCCAGAACGGTGAGCTTGCTCAAAACATAAGAACTGTGCTTCCTACACACACGGGCCATATTTAGTTCAACTCTGCTTAGGAAACTGACAAGAACAGTAGCTCCTCTTCAGTCCGATACACTGTACATGCTGGGAACAGACGCCAGTGCTATTTGTCCAGTGTATGGTAATGGCAGCGCAATAGTGACTATTCTTACCAGAAAACAACTCTTGCTCGTAGGACCAGAAACTGCATGTGATTCAACTCCATTTAGGACTGGGAAACAAACGCTAGCTCGCCTTACAAGAAACACACTCTGCTTTAGAGAAAAGAGCACTCTTCTACTCTACTGTGTTTCCTATGGGGTCCAAACAGTGAGCTTGCTCAGAACAAAAGAACTGTGCTTCCTACACACACAGCCATATCTAGTTCAAGTCTGCTTAGTAACCTGACAAGAACAGTAGTTCCTCTTCAGTCCAATCACTGTGCTTGCTGGGAACAGACGCCAGTGCTATTTGTCCTGTGTATGGCAATGGCAGCGCAATAGTGACTCTTCTTACCATAAAAAAACTCTTGGTCGTAGGACCAGAAACTGCATGTGATTCAACTCCATTTAGGACTTGGAAACAAACGCTAGCTCGCCTTACAAGAAACACACTCTGCTTTAGAGAAAAGAGCACTCTTCTACTCTACTGTGTTTCCTATAGTGCCAGAACAGTGAGCTTGCTCAGAACAAAAGAACTGTGCTTCCTACACAGGGGCCAGATCTAGTTCAACTCTGCTTAGGAAACTGACAAGAACAGTAGCTCCTATTCAGTCCAATACACTGTAATTGCTGGGAACAGACACGAGTGCGATTTGCACTGTGTATGGCATTTGGAGCGCAATAGTGACTTTTCTTACCAGAAAACAACTCTTGCTCGTAGGACCAAAAACTGCCTGTGATTCAACTCCATTTAGGACTGGGAAACAAACGCTAGCTCGCCTTTCAATAACCACACTCTGCTTTTCAGAAAAGAGCACTCTTCTACTCTACTGTGTTTCCTATGGGGTCCGAACAGTGAGCTTGCTCAGAACAAAAGAACTGTGCTTCCTACACACACGGCCATATCTAGTTCAATTCTGCTTAGGAACCTGACAAGAACAGTAGATCCTCTTCAGTCTAATACACTGTACTTGCTGGGAACAGACGCCAGTGCTATTTGTCCTGTGTATGGCATTTGGAGCGCAATAGTGACTCTTCTTACCATAAAACAACTCTTGCTCGTAGGACCAGAAACTGCATGTGATTCAACTTCATTTAGGACTGGGAATCAAACGCGAGCTCGCCTTACAAGAAACACACTCTGCTTTAGAGAAAAGAGCACTCTTCTACTCTACTGTGTTTCCTATAGGGCCAGAACAGTGAGCTTGCTCAGAACATAATAACTGTGCTTCGTACACACATGGACCATATCTAGTTAAACTCTGCTTAGGAAACTGACAAGAACAGTAGCTCCTATTCAGTCCAATACACTGTACTTGCTGGGAACAGACGCGAGTGCTATTTGCACTGTGTATGGCACTTGGAGCACAATAGTGACTCTTCTTACCAGAAAACATCCCTTGCTCGTAGGACCAAAAACTGCATGTGACTCAACTGCATTTAGGACTGGGAAACAAACGCGAGCTCGCCTTACAAGAAACACACTCTGCTTTAGAGAAAAGAGCACTCTTCTACTCTACTGTGTTTCCTATAGGGCCAGAACAGCGAGCTTGCTCACAACATAATAACTGTGCTTCCTAAACACACGGGCCATATCTAGTTCAACTCTGCTTAGGAAACTGACAAGAACAGTAGCTCCTCTTCAGTCCGATACACTGTAATTGCTGGGAAAAGACACGAGTGCTATTTGCACTGTGTATGGCAAAGGGAGCGCAATAGTGACTTTCCTTACCAGAAAACAACTCTTGTTCGTAGGACCAGAAACTGCATGGGATTCAACTCCATTTAGGACTGGGAAACAAACTCTAGCTCGCCTTACAAGAAACACACTCTGCTTTTGAGAAAAGACCACTCTTCTACTCTACTGTGTTTCCTATAGGGCCAGAAGAGTGAGCTTGCTCAGAACAAATGAACTGGGCTTCCTAGACACACGGGCCATATCTAGTTCAACTCTGCTTAGGAAAATGAGAAGAACAGTAGCTCCTCTTCAGTCCAATACACTGTACTTGCTGGGAACAGACGGGAGTGCTCTTTGCACTGTATGGCAATGGGAGCGCAATAGTGACTTTCCTTACCAGAAAACAACTCTTGCTCGTACGACCAGAAATTGCATGTGATTCAACTCCATATAGGAATGGGAAACAAACGCTAGCTCGCCTTACAAGAAACACACTCTGCTTTTGAGAAAAGAGCACTCTTCTACTCTACTGTGTTTCCTATGGGGTCCAAACAGTAAGCTTGCTCAGAACAAAAGAACTGGGCTTCCTACACACACGGACCATATGTAGATCAACTCTGCTTAGAAACTGACAAGACAGTAGCTCCTCTTCTGAACAATACACTGTACTTGCTGGGAACAGACACGAGTGCTATTTGCACTGTGTATGACATTTGGAGCACAATAGTGACTCTTCTTTCCAGAAAACATCTCTTGCTCATAGGAACAAAAACTGCATGTGACTCAACTCGATTTAGGACTGGGAAATAAACACGAGCTCGCCTTACAAGAAACACACTATGCTTTAGAGAAAAGAGCACTCTTCTACCGTACTGTGTTTCCTATAGGGCCAGAACAGTGAGCTTGCTCAGAACATAATAACTGTATTTCCTAAACACACGGGCCATATCTAGTTCAACTCTGCTTAGGAAACTGACAAGAACAGTAGATCCTCTTCAGTCCGATACACTGTACTTGCTGGGAAAAGACGCGAGTGCTATTTGCACTGTGTATGGCAAAAGGAGCGCAATAGTGACTTTCCTTACCAGAAAACAACTCTTGCTCATAGGACCAGAATTTGTATGTGATTCAACTCCTTTTAGAACTGGGAAACAAACGCTAGCTTGCCTTACAAAAAACACACTCTGCTTTTGAGAAAAGAGCACTCTTCTACTCTACTGTGTTTCCTATGGTTTCCGAACAGTGAGCTTGCTCAGAACAAAAGAACTGTGCTTCCTACACACACGGCCATATCTAGTTCAATTCTGCTTAGGAACCTGACAAGAACAGTAGCTCCTCTTCAGTCTGATACACTGTACTTGCTGGGAACAGAAGCCAGTGCTATTTGTCCTGTGTATGGCAATGGCAGCGCAATAGTGACTCTTCTTACTATAAAACAACTCTTGCTCATAGGACCAGAAACTGCATGTGATTCCACTACATTTAAGACTGGGAAACAAACGCTAGCTCGCCTTAAAATCAACACACTCTGCTTTAGCGAAAAGAGCACTCTTCTCCTCTACTGTGTTTCCTATAGGGCCAGAACAGTGGGCTTGCTCAGAACAAAAGAGCTGTGCTTCCTACACACACGGCCATATCTAGTTCAATTCTGCTTAGGAACCTGACAAGAACAGTAGATCCTCTTCAGTCCAATACACTGTACTTGCTGGGAACAGACGCCAGTGCTATTTGTCCTGTGTATGGCAATGGCAGCGCAATAGTGACTATTCTTACCATAAAACAACTCTTGCTCATAGGACCAGAAACTGCATGTGATTCAACTCCATTTAGAGCTAGGAAACAAACGCTAGCTCGCCTTACAAGAAACACACTCTGCTTTAGAGAAAAGAGCACTCATCTACTCTACTTTGTTTCCTATAGGGCCAGAACAGAGAGCTTGCTCAGAACATAAGAACTGTGCTTCCTACACACACGGGCTATATTTAGTTCAACTCTGCTTAGGAAACTGACAAGAACAGTAGCTCCTCTTCAGTCCGATACACTGTACATGCTGGGAACAGACGCCATTGCTATTTGTCCAGTGTATGGTAATGGCAGCGCAATAGTGACTATTCTTACCAGAAAACAACTCTTGCTCGTAGGACCAGAAACTGCATGTGATTCCACTCCATTTAGGACTGGGAAAGAAACGCTAGCTCGCCTTACAAGAATCACACTCTGCTTTAGAGAAAAGAGCACTCTTCTACTCTACTGTGTTTCCTATGGGGTCCAAACAGTGAGCTTGCTCAGAACAAAAGAACTGTGCTTCCTACACACACAGCCATATCTAGTTCAATTCTGCTTAGTAACCTGACAAGAACAGTAGTTCCTCTTCAGTCCAATACACTGTGCTTGCTGGGAACAGACGCCAGTGCTATTTGTCCTGTGTATGCAATGGCAGCGCAATAGTGACTCTTCTTACCATAAAAAAACTCTTGCTCATAGGACCAGAAACTGCATGTGATTCAACTCCATTTAGGACTTGGAAACAAACGCTAGCTCGCCTTACAAGAAACACACTCTGCTTTATAGAAAAGAGCACTCTTCTACTCCACTGTGTTTCCTATAGGGCCAGAACAGTGAGCTTGCTCAGAACAAAAGAACTGTGCTTCCTACACACGGGCCAGATCTAGTTCAACTCTGCTTAGGAAACTGACAAGAACAGTAGCTCCTATTTAGTCCAATACACTGTAATTGCTGGGAACAGACACGAGTGCGATTTGCACTGTGTATGGCATTTGGAGCACAATAGTGACTTTTCTTACCAGAAAACAACTCTTGCTCGTAGGACCAAAAACTGCCTGTGATTCAACGCCATTTAGGACTGGGAAACAAACGCTAGCTCGCCTTACAAGAACCACACTCTGCTTTTCAGAAAAGAGCACTCTTCTACTCTACTGTGTTTCCTATGGGGTCCGAACAGTGAGCTTGCTCAGAACAAAAGAACTGTGCTTCCTACACACACGGCCATATCTAGTTCAATTCTACTTAGGAACCTGACAAGAACAGTAGATCCTCTTCAGTCTAATACACTGTACTTGCTGGGAACAGACGCCAGTGCTATTTGTCCTGTGTATGGCATTTGGAGCGCAATAGTGACTCTTCTTACCATAAAACAACTCTTGCTCGTAGGACCAGAAACTGCATGTGATTCAACTCCATTTAGGACTGGGAATCAAACGCTAGCTCGCCTTACAAGAAACACACTCTGCTTTAGAGAAAAGAGCACTCTTCTACTCTACTGTGTTTCCTATGGGCTCCAAACAGTGAGCTTGCTCAGAACAAAAGAACTGTGCTTCCTACACACAGGCCATATCTAGTTCAACTCTGCTTAGGAAACTGACAAGAACAGTAGCTTTTATTCAGTCCAATACCATGTACTTGCTTGGAACAGACACGAGTGCTATTTGCACTGTGTATGGCATTTGGAGCGCAATAGTGACTCTTCTTACCAGAAAACAACTCTTGCTCATAGGAGCAAAAACTGCCTGTGACTCAACTCCATTTAGGACTGGGAAACAAACGCAAGCTCGCCTTACAAGAAACACACTCTGCTTTAGAGAAAAGAGCACTCTTCTACTCTACTGTGTTTCCTATAGGGCCAGAACAGTGAGCTTGCTCAGAACATAATAACTGTGTTTCGTACACACATGGACCATCTCTAGTTAAACTCTGCTTAGGAAACTGACAAGAACAGTAGCTCCTATTCAGTCCAATACACTGTACTTGCTGGGAACAGACGCGAGTGCTATTTGCACTGTGTACGGCATTTGGAGCACAATAGTGACTCTTCTTACCAGAAAACATCCCTTGCTTGTAGGACCAAAAACTGCATGTGACTCAACTCCATTTAGGACTCGGAAACAAACGCGAGCTCCCCTTACAAGAAACACACTCTGCTTTAGAGAAAAGAGCACTCTTCTACTCTACTGTGTTTCCTATAGGGCCAGAACAGCGAGCTTGCTCAGAACATAATAACTGTGCTTCCTAAACACACGGGCCATATCTAGTTCAACTCTGCTTAGGAAACTGACAAGAACAGTAGCTCCTCTTCAGTCCGATACACTGTAATTGCTGGGAAAAGACGCCAGTGCTATTTGCACTGTGTATGGCAAAGGGAGCACAATAGTGACTTTCCTTACCAGAAAACAACTCTTGTTCATAGGACCAGAAACTGCATGGGATTCAACTCCATTTAGGTCTAGGAAACAAACGCTAGCTCGCCTTACAAGAAACCCACTCTGCTTTAGAGAAAAGAGCACTCTTCTACTCTACTGTGTTTCCTTTAGGGCCAGAACAGTGAGCTTGCTCAGAACATAATAACTGTACTTCCTACACACACGGGCCATATCTACTTCAACTCTACTTAGGAAACTGACAAGAACAGCAGCTCCTCTTCAGTCCGATACACTGTACTAGCTGAGAACAGTCGCGAGTGCTATTTGCACTGTGTATGGCAATTGGAGCACCATAGTGTCTCGTCTTACCAGAAAACAACGCTTGCTCATAGGAACAGAAACTGCATGTGACTCAACTCCATTTAGGACTGGGAAACAAACTCTAGCTCGCCTTACAAGAAACACACTCTGCTTTTGAGAAAAGAGCACTCTTCTACACTACTGTGTTTCCTATAGGGCCAGAACAGTGAGCTTGCTCAGAACATAAGAACTGTGCTTCCTACACACACGGCCATATCTAGGTCAACTCTCCTTAGGAACCTGACAAGAACAGTAGCTCCTCTTCAGTCCGATACACTGTAATTGCTGGGAACAGACGCCAGTGCTATTTACACTGTGTATGGCAATGGGAGTGCAATCGTGACTTTCCTTACCAGAAAACATCTCTTGCTCGTAGGACCAGTAACTGCATGTGATTGAACTCCATTTAGGACTGGGAAACAAACGCTAGCTCGACTTACAAGAACCACACTCTGCTTTTGAGAAAAGAGCACTCTTCTACTCTACTGTGTTTCATATGGGGTCCGAACAATGAGCTTCCTCAGAACAAAAGAACTGTGCTTCCTAAACACACGGCCATATCTAGTTCAATTCTGCTTAGGAACCTGACAAGAACAGTAGATCCTCTTCAGTCTAATACACTGTACTTGCTGGGAACAGACGCCAGTGCTATTTGTCCTGTGTATGGCAATGGCAGCGCAATAGTGACTCTTCTTACCATAAAACAACTCTTGCTCGTAGGACCAGAAACTGCATGTGATTCAACTCCATTTAGGACTGGGAATCAAACGCTAGCTCGCCTTACAAGAAACACACTCTGCTTTAGAGAAAAGAGCACTCTTCTATTCTACTGTGTTTCCTATGGGCTCCAAACAGTGACCTTGCTCAGAACAAAAGAACTGTGCTTCCTACACACGGGCCATATCTAGTTCAACTCTGCTTAGGAAACTGACAAGAACAGTAGCTTCTATTCAGTCCAATACACTGTACTTGCTGGGAACAGACGCGAGTGCTATTTGCACTGTGTATGGCATTTGGAGCGCAATAGTGACTCTTCTTACCAGAAAACAACTCTTGCTCATAGGACCAAAAACTGCCTGTGACTCAACTCCATTTAGGACTGGGAAACAAACGCGAGCTCGCCTTACAAGAAACACACTCTGCTTTAGAGAAAAGAGCACTCTTCTACTCTACTGTGTTTCCTATAGGGCCAGAACAGTGAGCTTGCTCAGAACATAAGAACTGTGCTTCCTACACACACGGGCCATATCTAGTTCAACTCTGCTAAGAAACTGACAAGAACAGTAGCTTCTATTCAGTCCAATACACTGTACTTGCTGGGAACAGACGCGAGTGCTATTTGCACTGTGTATGGCATTTGGAGGGCAATAGTGACTCTTCTTACCAGAAAACAACTCTTGCTTATAGGACCAAAAACTGCCTGTGACTCAACTCCATTTAGGACTGGGAAACAAACGCGAGCTCGCCTTACAAGAAACACACTCTGCTTTAGAGAAAAGAGCACTCTTCAACTCTACTGTGTTTCCTATAGGGCCAGAACAGTGAGCTTGCTCAGAATATAATAACTGTGCTTCATACACACATGGACCATATCTAGTTAAACTCTGCTTAGGAAACTGACAAGAACAGTAGCTCCTATTCAGTCCAATACACTGTACTTGCTGGGAACAGACGCGAGTGCTATTTGCACTGTGTACGGCATTTGGAGCACAGTAGTGACTCTTCTTACCAGAAAACATCTCTTGCTCGTAGGACCAAAAACTGCATGTGACTCAACTCCATTTAGGACTGGGAAACAAACGCGAGCTCGCCTTACAAGAAACACACTCTGCTTTAGAGAAAAGAGCACTCTTCTACTCTACTGTGTTTCCTATAGGGCCAGAACAGCGAGCTTGCTCAGAACATAATAACTGTGCTTCCTAAACACACGGGCCATATCTAGTTCAACTCTGCTTAGTAACCTGACAAGAACAGTAGTTCCTCTTCAGTCCGATACACTGTACTTGCTGGGAAAAGACGCGAGTGCTATTTGCACTGTGTATGGCAAAGGGAGCGCAATAGTGACTTTCCTTACCAGAAAACAACTCTTGTTCTTAGGACCAGAAACTCCATGGGATTCAACTCCATTTAGGACTAGGAAGCAAACGCTAGCTCGCCTTACAAGAAACCCACTCTGCTTTTGAAAAAAGAGCACTCTTCTACTCTACTGTGTTTCTTATAGGGCCAGAACAGTGAGCTTGCTCAGAACATAATAACTGTGCTTCCTACACACACGGCCATATCTAGTTCAACTCTGCTTAGGAAACTGACAAGAACAGCAGCTCCTCTTCAGTCCGATACACTGTACTTGCTGGGAACAGACGCGAGTGCTATTTGCACTGTGTATGGCAATGGCAGTGCAATAGTGACTCTTCTTACCAGAAAACAACTCTTACTCATAGTACCAGAAACTGCATGGGATTCAACTCCATTTAGGACTGGGAAACAAACGCTAGCTCGCCTTACAAGAAACACACTCTGCTTTAGAGAAAAGAGCACTCTTCTACTCTACTGTGTTTCCTATGGGGTCCAAACAGTGAGCTTGCTCAGAACAAAAGAACTGTGCTTCCTACACACACGGATCATATATAGTTCAACTCTGCTTAGGAAACTGACAAGAACAGTAGCTTCTATTCAGTCCAATACACTGTACTTGCTGGGAACAGACGCGAGTGCTATTTGCACTGTGTATGGCAATGGGAGCGCAATAGTGACTTTCCTTACCAGAAAACAACTCTTGTTCGTAGGACCAGAAACTGCATGTGATTCAACTCCATTTAGAGCTAGGAAACAAACGCTAGCTCGCCTTACAAGAAACACACTCTGCTTTAGAGAAAAGGGCACTCATCTGCTCTATTGTGTTTCCTATAGGGCCAGAACAGTGAGCTTGCTCAGAACATAAGAACTGTGCTTCCTACACACACGGGCCGTATCTAGTTCAACTCTGCTTAGGAAACTGACAAGAACAGTAGCTCCTCTACAGTCCGATACACTGTACTTGCTGGGAAGAGACGCCAGTGCTGTTTGTCCTGTGTATGGCAATGGCAGCGCAATAGTGACTATTCTTACCATAAAACAACTCTTGCTCATAGGACCAGAAACTGCATGTGATTCCACTCCATTTAAGACTGGGAAACAAACGCTAGCTCGCCTTACAATCAACACACTCTGCTTTAGCGAAAAGAGCACTCTTCTACTCTACTGTTTTTCCTATAGGGCCAGAACAGTGGGCTTGCTCAGAACAAAAGAACTGTGCTTCCTACACACACGGCCATATCTAGGTCAACTCTCCTTAGGAACCTGACAAGAACAGTAGCTCCTCTTCAGTCCGATACACTGTAATTGCTGGGAACAGACGCCAGTGCTATTTACACTGTGTATGGCAATGGGAGTGCAATCGTGACTTTCCTTACCAGAAAACATCTCTTGCTCGTAGGACCAGTAACTGCATGTGATTGAACTCCATTTAGGACTGGGAAACAAACGCTAGCTCGACTTACAAGAACCACACTCTGCTTTTGAGAAAAGAGCACTCTTCTACTCTACTGTGTTTCATATGGGGTCCGAACAATGAGCTTCCTCAGAACAAAAGAACTGTGCTTCCTAAACACACGGCCATATCTAGTTCAATTCTGCTTAGGAACCTGACAAGAACAGTAGATCCTCTTCAGTCTAATAAACTGTACTTGCTGGGAACAGACGCCAGTGCTATTTGTCCTGTGTATGGCAATGGCAGCGCAATAGTGACTCTTCTTACCATAAAACAACTCTTGCTCGTAGGACCAGAAACTGCATGTGATTCAACTCCATTTAGGACTGGGAATCAAACGCTAGCTCGCCTTACAAGAAACACACTCTGCTTTAGAGAAAAGAGCACTCTTCTATTCTACTGTGTTTCCTATGGGCTCCAAACAGTGACCTTGCTCAGAACAAAAGAACTGTGCTTCCTACACACGGGCCATATCTAGTTCAACTCTGCTTAGGAAACTGACAAGAACAGTAGCTTCTATTCAGTCCAATACACTGTACTTGCTGGGAACAGACGCGAGTGCTATTTGCACTGTGTATGGCATTTGGAGCGCAATAGTGACTCTTCTTACCAGAAAACAACTCTTGCTCATAGGACCAAAAACTGCCTGTGACTCAACTCCATTTAGGACTGGGAAACAAACGCGAGCTCGCCTTACAAGAAACACACTCTGCTTTAGAGAAAAGAGCACTCTTCTACTCTACTGTGTTTCCTATAGGGCCAGAACAGTGAGCTTGCTCAGAACATAAGAACTGTGCTTCCTACACACACGGGCCATATCTAGTTCAACTCTGCTAAGCAACTGACAAGAACAGTAGCTTCTATTCAGTCCAATACACTGTACTTGCTGGGAACAGACGCGAGTGCTATTTGCACTGTGTATGGCATTTGGAGGGCAATAGTGACTCTTCTTACCAGAAAACAACTCTTGCTTATAGGACCAAAAACTGCCTGTGACTCAACTCCATTTAGGACTGGGAAACAAACGCGAGCTCGCCTTACAAGAAACACACTCTGCTTTAGAGAAAAGAGCACTCTTCAACTCTACTGTGTTTCCTATAGGGCCAGAACAGTGAGCTTGCTCAGAATATAATAACTGTGCTTCATACACACATGGACCATATCTAGTTAAACTCTGCTTAGGAAACTGACAAGAACAGTAGCTCCTATTCAGTCCAATACACTGTACTTGCTGGGAACAGACGCGAGTGCTATTTGCACTGTGTACGGCATTTGGAGCACAGTAGTGACTCTTCTTACCAGAAAACATCTCTTGCTCGTAGGACCAAAAACTGCATGTGACTCAACTCCATTTAGGACTGGGAAACAAACGCGAGCTCGCCTTACAAGAAACACACTCTGCTTTAGAGAAAAGAGCACTCTTCTACTCTACTGTGTTTCCTATAGGGCCAGAACAGCGAGCTTGCTCAGAACATAATAACTGTGCTTCCTAAACACACGGGCCATATCTAGTTCAACTCTGCTTAGTAACCTGACAAGAACAGTAGTTCCTCTTCAGTCCGATACACTGTACTTGCTGGGAAAAGACGCGAGTGCTATTTGCACTGTGTATGGCAAAGGGAGCGCAATAGTGACTTTCCTTACCAGAAAACAACTCTTGTTCTTAGGACCAGAAACTCCATGGGATTCAACTCCATTTAGGACTAGGAAGCAAACGCTAGCTCGCCTTACAAGAAACCCACTCTGCTTTTGAAAAAAGAGCACTCTTCTACTCTACTGTGTTTCTTATAGGGCCAGAACAGTGAGCTTGCTCAGAACATAATAACTGTGCTTCCTACACACACGGCCATATCTAGTTCAACTCTGCTTAGGAAACTGACAAGAACAGCAGCTCCTCTTCAGTCCGATACACTGTACTTGCTGGGAACAGACGCGAGTGCTATTTGCACTGTGTATGGCAATGGCAGTGCAATAGTGACTCTTCTTACCAGAAAACAACTCTTACTCATAGTACCAGAAACTGCATGGGATTCAACTCCATTTAGGACTGGGAAACAAACGCTAGCTCGCCTTACAAGAAACACACTCTGCTTTAGAGAAAAGAGCACTCTTCTACTCTACTGTGTTTCCTATGGGGTCCAAACAGTGAGCTTGCTCAGAACAAAAGAACTGTGCTTCCTACACACACGGATCATATATAGTTCAACTCTGCTTAGGAAACTGACAAGAACAGTAGCTTCTATTCAGTCCAATACACTGTACTTGCTGGGAACAGACGCGAGTGCTATTTGCACTGTGTATGGCAATGGGAGCGCAATAGTGACTTTCCTTACCAGAAAACAACTCTTGTTCGTAGGACCAGAAACTGCATGTGATTCAACTCCATTTAGAGCTAGGAAACAAACGCTAGCTCGCCTTACAAGAAACACACTCTGCTTTAGAGAAAAGGGCACTCATCTGCTCTATTGTGTTTCCTATAGGGCCAGAACAGTGAGCTTGCTCAGAACATAAGAACTGTGCTTCCTACACACACGGGCCGTATCTAGTTCAACTCTGCTTAGGAAACTGACAAGAACAGTAGCTCCTCTACAGTCCGATACACTGTACTTGCTGGGAAGAGACGCCAGTGCTGTTTGTCCTGTGTATGGCAATGGCAGCGCAATAGTGACTATTCTTACCATAAAACAACTCTTGCTCATAGGACCAGAAACTGCATGTGATTCCACTCCATTTAAGACTGGGAAACAAACGCTAGCTCGCCTTACAATCAACACACTCTGCTTTAGCGAAAAGAGCACTCTTCTACTCTACTGTTTTTCCTATAGGGCCAGAACAGTGGGCTTGCTCAGAACAAAAGAACTGTGCTTCCTACACACACGGCCATATCTAGTTCAATTCTGCTTAGGAACCTGACAAGAACAACAGATCCTCTTCAGTCCAATACACTGTACTTGCTGGGAACAGACGCCAGTGCTATTTGTCCTGTGTATGGCAATGGGAGCGCAATAGTGACTATTCTTACCATAAAACAACTCGTGCTCGTAGTACCAGAAACTGCATTTCATTCAACTCCATTTAGGACTGGGAAACAAACGCTAGCTCGCCTTACAAGAAACACACTCTGCTTTTGAGAAAAGAGCACTCTTCTACTCTACTGTGTTTCCTATAGGGCCAGAACAGTGAGCTTG
Source organism: Peromyscus eremicus (assembly GCF_949786415.1). Taxonomy (NCBI): domain Eukaryota; kingdom Metazoa; phylum Chordata; class Mammalia; order Rodentia; family Cricetidae; genus Peromyscus; species Peromyscus eremicus. The sequence goes on along the minus strand of NW_026734441.1, from coordinate 182,206 downwards.
CTCAGAACAAATGAACTGTGCTTCCTAGACACACGGGCCATATCTAGTTCAACTCTGCTTAGGAAACTGAGAAGAACAGTAGCTCCTCTTCAGACAAATACACTGTACTTGCTGGGAACAGACGCGAGTGCTATTTGCACTGTGTATGGCATTTGTAGCACAATAGTGACTCTTCTTACCAGAAAACATCTCTTGCTCATAGGACAAAAAACTGCCTGTGACTCAACTCCATTTAGGACTGGGAAATAAACACGAGCTCGCCTTACAAGAAACACACTCTGCTTTAGAGAATAGAGCACTCTTCTACTGTACTGTGTTTCCAATAGGGTCAGAACAGTGAGCTTTCTCAGAACATAATAACTGTGTTTCCAAAACACACGGGCCATATCTAGTTCAACTCTGCTTAGGAAACTGACAAGAACAGTAGCTCCTCTAAAGTCCGATACACTGTACTTGCTGGGAAAAGACGCGAGTGCTATTTGTACTGTGTATGGCAAAGGGAGCACAATAGTGACTTTCCTTACCAGAAAACAACTCTTGCTTGTAGGACCAGAAACTGCATGTGAATCAACTCCATTTAGGACTGGGAAACAAACGCTAGCTCGCCTTACATGAAACACACTCTGCTTTTGAGAAAAGAGCACTCTTCTACTCTGCTGTGTTTCCAATGGAGTCCGAACAGTGAGCTTGCTCAGAACAAAAGAACTGTGCTTCCTACACACACGGCCATATCTAGTTCAATTCTGCTTAGGAACCTGACAAGAACAGTAGCTCCTCTTCAGTCAGATACACTGAACTTGCTGGGAACAGACGCCAGTGCTATTTGTCCTGTGTATGGCAATGGCAGCGCAATAGAGACTATTCTTACCATAAAACAACTCTTGCTCATAGGACCAGAAACTGCATGTGATTCAACTCCATTTAGGACTGGGAAACAAACGCTAGCTCGCCTTACAATCAACACACTCTGCTTTAGCGAAAAGAGCACTCTTCTACTCTACTGTGTTTCCTAAAGAGCCAGAACAGTGGGCTTGCTCAGAACAAAAGAACTGTGCTTCCTACACACACGGCCATATCTAGTTCAATTCTGCTAAGAACCTGACAAGAACAGTAGATCCTCTTCAGTCCAATACACTGTACTTGCTGGGAACAGATGCCAGTGCTATTTGTCCTGTGTATGGCAATGGCAGCTCAATAGTGACTATTCTTACCATAAAACAACTCGAGCTCGTAGTAGCAGAAACTGCATTTGATTTAACTCCATTTAGGACTGGGAAACAAACGCTAGCTCGCCTTACAAAAAGCACACTCTGCTTTTGAGAAAAGAGCACTCTTCTACTCTACTGTGTTTCCTATAGGGCGAGAACAGTGAGCTTGCTCAGAACATAAGAACTGTGCTTCCTACACACATGGACCATATCTAGTTCAACTCTGCTTAGGAAACTGACAAGAACAGTAGCTCCTCTTCAGTCCAATACACTGTATTTGCTGCAAACAGACGCCAGTGCTATTTGTCCTGTGTATGGCAATGGCAGCACAATAGTGACTATTCTTACCATAAAACAACTCTTGCTTGTAGGACAGAAACTGCATGTGATTCCACTCCATTTAGGACTGGGAAAAAACGCTAGCTCGCCTTACAAGAAACACACTCTGCTTTAGAGAAAAGAGCACTCTTCTACTCTACTGTGTTTCCTATGGCGTCCAAACAGTGAGCTTGCTCAGAACAAAAGAACTGTGCTTCCTACACACAAGGACCTTATGTAGTTCAACTCTGCTTAGGAAACTGACAAGAACAGTAGCTCCTATTCAGTCCAATACACTGTACTTGCTGGGAACAGACGCGAGTGCTATTTGCACTGTGTATGGCATTTGGAGCGCAATAGTGACTCTTCTTACCAGAAAACAACTCTTGCTCGTAGGACCAAAAACTGTCTGTGACTCAACTCCATTTAGGACTGGGAAACAAACGTGAGCTCGCCTTACAAGAAACACACTCTGCTTTAGAGAAAAGAGCACTCTTCTACTCTACTGTGTTTCTTATAGGGCCAGAACAGTGAGCTTGCTCAGAAAAAAAGAACTGTGATTCCTACACACACGGGCCATATCTAGTTCAACTCTGCTTAGGAAACTGACAAGAACAGTAGCTCCTCTTCAGTCCGATACACTGTACTTGCTGAGAACAGACGCGAGTGCTATTTGAAGTGTAAATGGCAATTGGAGCACAATAGTGACTCGTCTTACCAGAAAACAACTCTTGCTCGTAGGACAAAAAACTGCATGTGACTCAACTCCATTTACGACTATGAAACAAACTCTAGCTCGCCTTACAGGAAACACACTCTGCTTTTGAGAAAAGAGCACTCTTCTACTCTACTGTGTTTCCTATAGGGCCAGAACAGTGAGCTTGCTCAGAACAAATGAACTGTGCTTCCTAGACACACGGTCCATATCTAGTTCAACTCTGCTTAGGAAACTGAGAAGAACAGTAGCTCCTCTTCAGTCCAATACACTGTACTTGCTGGGAACAGATGCCAGTGCTATTTGCACTGTGTATGGCAATGGGAGCACAATAGTGACTTTCCTTACCAGAAAACAACTCTTGCTCATAGGACCAGAAACTGCATGTGATTCAACTCCATTTAGGACTGGGAAACAAACGCTAGCTCGCATTACAAGAAACACACTCTGCTTTAGAGAAAATAGCACTCTTCTACTCTACTGTGTTTCCTATGGGGTCCAAACAGTGAGCTTGCTCAGAACAAAAGAACTGTGCTTCCTACACACACGGACCATATGTAGTTCAACTCTGCTTAGGAAACTGACAAGAACATTAGATCCTCTTCAGTCCGATACAGTGTACTTGCTGGGAACAGACGCGAGTGCTATTTGCACTGTGCATGGCATTTGTAGCACAATAGTGACTCTTCTTACCAGAAAACAACTCTTGCTCATAGGACCAAAAACTGCATGTGACTCAAATCCATTTAGGACTGGTAAACAAACGTGTGCTCGCCTTACAAGAAACACACTCTGCTTTATAGAAAAGAGCACTCTTCTACTCTACTTTGTTTCCTATAAGGCCAGAACAGTGAGCTTGCTCAGAACGTAATAACTGTGCTTCCTAAACACACGGGCCATATCTAGTTCAACTCTGCTTAGGAAACTGACAAGAACAGTAGCTCTTCTTCAGTCCCATACACTGTACTTGCTGGGAACAGACGCGAGTGCTATTTGCACTGTGTATGGCAAAGGGAGCGCAATAGTGACTTTCCTTACCAGAAAACAATTCTTGCTCGTAGGACCAGAAACTGCATGTGATTCAACTCCATTTAGGACTGGGAAACAAACGATAGCTTGCCTTACAAAAAACACACTCTTCTTTTGAGAAAAGAGCACTCTTCTACTCTACTGTGTTTCCTTTTGGGTCCGAACAGTGAACTTGCTCAGAACAAAAGAACTGTGCTTCCTACACACACGGCCATATCTAGTTCAATTCTTCTTAGGAACCTGACAAGAACAGTAGATACTCTTCAGTCCAATACACTGTAGTTGCGGCGAACAGATGCCAGTGCTATTTGTCCTGTGTATGGCAATGGCAGTGCAATAGTGAATCTTCTTACCAGAAAACATCTCTTGCTCATAGGACCAAAAACTGCATGTGACTCAAATCCATTTAGGACTGGGAAACAAACGCGAGCTCGCCTTAGAAGTAACACACTCTGCTTTATAGAAAAGAGCACTCTTCTACTCTACTGTGTTTCCTATAGGGCCAGAACATTGAGCTTGCTCAGTACATAATAACTGTGCTTCCTAAACACACGGGCCATATCTAGTTCAACTCTGCTTAGGAAACTGACAAGAACAGTAGCTCCTCTTCAGTCCGATACACTGTACTTGCTGGGAACAGACGCGAGTGCTATTTGCAATGTGTATGGCAAAGGGAGCGCAATAGTGACTTTCCTTACCAGAAAACAACTCTTGCTCGTAGGACCAGAAACTGCATATGATTCAACTCCATTTAGGACTGGGAAACAAACGATAGCTTGCCTTACAAAAAACACACTCTGATTTTGAGAAAAGAGCACTCTTCTACTCTACTGTGTTTCCTATGGGGTCCGAACAGTGAGCTTGCTCAGAACAAAAGAACTGTGCTTCCTACACACACGGCCATATCTAGTTCAATTCTGCTTAGGAACCTGACAAGAACAGTAGATCCTCTTCAGTCCAATACACTGTATTTGCTGCAAACAGACGCCAGTGCTATTTGTCCTGTGTATGGCAATGGCAGCACAATAGTGTCTATTCTTACCATAAAACAACTCTTGCTCGTAGGACAGAAACTGCATGTGATTCCACTCCATTTAGGACTGGGAAACAAACGATAGCTTGCCTCACAAAAAACACACTCTGCTTTTGAGAAAAGAGCACTCTTCTACTCTACTGTGTTTCCTATGGGGTCCAAACAGTGAGCTTGCTCACAACAAAAGAACTGTGCTTCCTACACACACGGACCATATGTAGTTCAACTCTGCTTAGGAAACTGACAAGAACAGTAACTCCTCTTCAGTCCGATACACTGTACTTGCTGGGAACAGACGCGAGTGCTATTTGCACTGTGTATGGCAATGACAGCGCAATAGTGACTCTCCTTACCAGAAAACAACTCTTGCTCGTAGGAACACAAACTGTATGTGATTCAACGCCATTTAGGACTGGGAAACAAATGCTAGCTTGCCTTACAAGAAACACTCTCTGCTTTTTAGAAAAGAGCACTCTTCTACTCTACTGTGTTTCCTATGGGTTCCAAACAGTGAGCTTGCTCAGAACAAAAGAACTGTGCTTCTTACACACATGGACCATATCTAGTTCAACTCTGCTTAGGAAACTGACAATAACAGTAGCTCCTATTCAGTCCAATACACTGTACATGCTGGGAACAGACGCGAGTGCTATTTGTACTGTGAATGGCATTTGGAGCACAATAGTGACTCTTCTTACCAGAAAACAACTCTTGCTCATAGGACCAAAAACTGCATGTGACTCAAATCCATTTAGTACTGGGAAACAAATGCGAGCTTGCCTTACAAGAAACACACTCTGCTTTAGAGAAAAGAGCACTTTTCTACTCTACTGTGTTTCCTATAGGGCTAGAACAGTGAGCTTGCTCAGAACATAATAACTGTGCTTCCTAAACACACGGGCCATATCTAGTTCAACTCTGCTTAGGAAACTGACAAGAACAGTAGCTCCTCTTCAGTCCGATACACTGTACTTGCTGGGAACAGACGCGAGTGCTATTTGCACTGTGTATGGCAAAGGGAGCACAATAGTGACTTTCCTTACCAGAAAACAACTCTTGCTCGTAGGACAAAAAACTGCATGTGATTCAACTCCATTTAGGACTGGGAAACAAACGATAGCTAGCCTTACAAAAAACACACTCTGCTTTTGAGAAAAGAGCACTCTTCTACTCTACTGTGTTTCCTTTTGGGTCCGAACAGTGAGCTTGCTCAGAACAAAAGAACTGTGCTTCCTATACACAGGGCCATATCTAGTTCAATTCTGCTTAGGAACCTGACAAGAACAGTAGATACTCTTCAGTCCAATACACTGTAGTTGCTGCGAACAGATGCCAGTGCTATTTGTCCTGTGTATGGCAATGGCAGCACAATAGTGAATCTTCTTACCAGAAAACAACTCTTGCTCATAGGACAAAAAACTGCATGTGACTCAAATCCATTTAGGACTGGGAAACAAACGCGAGCTCGCCTTACAAGAAACACACTCTGCTTTATATAAAAGAGCACTCTTCTACTCTACTGTATTTCCTATAGGGCCAGAACAGTGAGCTTGCTCAGAACATAAGAACTGTGCTTCCTAAACACACGGGCCATATCTAGTTCAACTCTGCTTAGGAAACTGACAAGAACAGTAGCTCCTCTTCAGTCCGACACACTGTACTTCCTGGGAACAGACGACAGTGCTATTTGCACTGTGTATGGCAAAGGGAGCACAATAGTGACTTTCCTTACCAGAAAACAACTCTTGCTCGTAGGACCAGAAACTGCATGTGATTCAACTCCATTTAGGACTGGGAAACAAACGATAGCTTGCCTTACAAAAAACATACTCTGCTTTTGAGAAAAGAGCACTCTTCTACTCTACTGTGTTTCCTATGGGGTCCGAACAGTGAGCTTGCTCAGAACAAAAGAACTGTGCTTCCTACACACACGGCCATATCTAGTTCAATTCTGCTTAGGAACCTGACAAGAACAGTAGCTCCTCTTCAGTCCAATACACTGTATTTGCTGCAAACAGACACCAGTGCTATTTGTCCTGTGTATGGCAATGGCAGCACAATAGTGACTATTCTTACCATAAAACAACTCTTGCTCGTAGGACAGAAACTGCATGTGATTCCACTCCATTTAGGACTGGGAAACAAACGCTAGCTCGCCTTACAAGAAACACACTCTGCTTTAGAGAAAAGAGCACTCTTCTACTTTACTGTTCTTCCTATGGCTTCCAAACAGTGAGCTTGCTCAGAACAAAAGTACTGTGCTTCCTACACACAAGGACCATATGTAGTTCAACTCTGCTTAGGAAACTTACAAAAACAGTAGTTCCTATTCAGTCCAATACACTGTACTTTCTGGGAAAAGACGCGAGTGCTATTTACACTGTGTATGGCAATGGGAGCGCAATAGTGACTTTCCTTACCAGAAAACAACTCTTGTACGTAGGACCGGAAACTGCATGTGATTCAACTCCATTTAGGACTAGGAAACAAACGCTAGCTCGCCTTACAAGAACCACACTCTGCTTTTGAGAAAAGAGCACTCTTCTACTCTACTGAGTTTCCTATAGGGCCAGAACAGTGAGCTTGCTCAGAACATAAGAACTGTGCATTCTACACACAGGGTCCTTATCTAGTTCAACTCTGCTTAGGAAACTGACAAGAACAGTAGCTTCTATTCAGTCCAATACACTGTACTTGCTGGGAACAGACGTGAGTGCTATTTGCACTGTGTATGGCAATGGGAGCGCAATAGTTACTTTCCTTACCAGAAAACAACTCTTGCTCATAGGACAGAAACTGCATGAGATTCCACTCCATTTAGGACTGGGAAACAAACGCTAGCTCGCCTTACAAGAAACACACTCTGCTTTAGAGAAATGAGCACTCTTCTACTCTACTGTGTTTCCTTTTGGGTCCGAACAGTGAGCTTGCTCAGAACAAAAGAACTGTGCTTCCTACACACATGGCCATATCTAGTTCAATTCTGCTTAGGAACCTGACAAGAACAGTAGATCCTCTTCAGTCCAATACACTGAACATGCTGGGAACAGACGCGAGTGCTTTTTGCACTGTGTATGGCATTTGGAGCACAATAGTGACTCTTCTTACCAGAAAACAACTCTTGCTCATAGGACCAAAAACTGCATGTGACTCAAATCCATTTAGGAATGGGAAACAAACGCGAGCTCGCCTAACAAGAAACACACTCTGCTTTATAGAAAAGAGCACTCTTCTACTCTACTGTGTTTCCTTTTGGGTCTGAACTGTGAGCTTGCTCAGAACAAAAGAACTGTGCTTCCTAAACACACGGCCATAGCTAGTTCAATTCTGCTTAGGAACCTGACAAGAACAGTAGATCCTGTTCAGTCCAATACACTGTACTTGCTGCAAACAGACGCCAGTACTATTTGTCCTGTGTATGGAAATGGCAGCACAATAGTGACTATTCTTACCATAAAACAACTCTTGATCATAGGACAGAAACTGCATGTGATTCCACTCCATTTAGGACTCTGAAACAAACGCTAGCTCGCCTTACAAGAAACACACTCTGCTTTAGAGAAAAGAGCACTCTTCTACTCTCCTGTGTTTCCTATGGCTTCCAAACAGTGAGCTTGCTCAGAACAAAAGTACTGTGCTTCCTACACACAAGGACCATATGTAGTTCAACTCTGCTTAGAAAACTGACAAGCACAGTAGCTCCTCTTCAGTCCGATACACTGTACTTGCTGGGAACAGACGCGAGTGCTATTTGCACTGTGTATGGCAATGGCAGCGCAATAGTGACTTTCCTTTCCAGAAAACAACTCTTGCTCGTAGTACCAAAAACTGCATGGGATTCAACTCCATTTAGGACTGGAAAACAAATGCTAGCTCACCTTACAAGAAACACACTCTGCTTTAGAGAAAAGAGCACTCTTCTACTCTCCTGTGTTTCCTATGGCTTCCAAACAGTGAGCTTGCTCAGAACAAAAGTACTGTGCTTCCTACACACAAGGACCATATGTAGTTCAACTCTGCTTAGGAAACTGACAAGAATAGTAGCTCCTCCTCAGTCCGATACACTGTACTTGCTGGGAACAGACGCGAGTGCTATTTGCACTGTGTATGGCAATGGCAGCGCAATAGTGACTTTCCTTTCCAGAAAACAACTCTTGCTCGTAGTACCAAAAACTGCATGGGATTCAACTCCATTTAGGACTGGAAAACAAACGCTAGCTCGCCTTACAAGAAACACTCTCTGCTTTTTAGAAAAGAGCTCTCTTCTACTCTACGGTGTTTCTTAGGGGTCCGAAAAGTGATCTTGCTCAGAACAAAAGCACTGTGCTTCCTACACACACGGCCATATCTAGTTCAATTCTGCTTAGGAACCTGACAAGAACAGTAGATCCTCTTCAGTCCAATACACTGTACTTGCTGGGAACAGACGCCAGTGCTATTTGTCCTGTGTATGGCAATGGCAGCGCAATAGTGACTATTCTTACCATAAAACAACTCTTGCTCGTAGAACCAGAAACTGCATGTGATTCCACTCCATTTAGGACTGGGAAACAAACGCTAGCTTGCCTTACAAGAAACACACTCTGCTTTTGAGAAAAGAGCAGTATTCTATTCTAATGTGTTTCCTATAGGGCCCGAACATTGAGCTTGCTCAGAAAAAAAGAACTGTGCTTCCTACAAACACGGGCAATATCTAGTTTAACTCTTCTTAGGAAACTGAGAAGAACAGTAGCTCCTCTTCAGTCCAATACACTGTACTTGCTGGGAACAGATGCCAGTGCTATTTGCACTGTGTATTGCAATGGGAGCACAATAGTAACTTTCCTTACCAGAAAACAACTCTTGCTTGTAGGATCAGAAACTGCATGTGATTCATCTCCATTTAGGACTGGGAAACAAACGCTAGCTCGCCTTACATGAAACACACTCTGCTTTAGAGAAAACAGCACTCTTCTACTCTACTGTGTTTCCTATGGGGTCCAAACAGAGAGCTTGCTCAGAACAAAAGAACTGTGCTTCCTACACACACGGACCATATGTAGTTCAACTCTGCTTAGGAAACTGACAAGAACAGTAGCTCCTCTTCAGTCCGATACACTGTACTTGCTGGGAACAGACGGGAGTGCTATTTGCACTGTGTATGGCAATGAGAGCGCAATAGTGACTTTCCTTACCAGAAAACAACTCTTGCTCGTAGGACCAGAAACTGCATGTGATTCAAGTCCATTTAGGACTGGAAAACAAATGATAGCTTGCCTTACAAGAAACACACTCTGCTTTTGATAAAAGAGCACTCTTCTACTCTACTGTGTTTCCTATGGGGTCCGAACAGTGAGCTTGCTCAGAACAAAAGAACTGTGCTTCCTACACACACGGCCATATCTAGTTCAATTCTGCTTAAGAACCTGACAAGAACAGTAGATCCTCTTCAGTCCAATACACTGTACTTGCTGCGAACAGACGCCAGTGCTATTTGTCCTGTGTGTGGCAATGGAAGCACAATAGTGACGATTTTTACCATAAAACAACTCTTGCTCGTAGGACAGAAACTGCACGTGATTCCACTCCATTTAGGACAGGGAAACAAACGCTAGCTCGCGTTACAAGAAACACACTCTGCTTTAGAGAAAAGAGCACTCTTCTACTCTCTACTGTGTTTCCTTTTGGGTCCGAACAGTGAGCTTGCTCAGAACAAAAGAACTGTGCTTCCTACACACACGGCCATATCTAGTTCAATTCTTCTTAGGGACCTTACAAGAACAGTAGATCCTCTTCAGTCCGATACACTGTACTTGCTGGGAACAGACGCGAGTGCTATTTGCACTGTGTATGGCAATGACAGCACAATAGTGACTCTCCTTACCAGAAAACAACTCTTGCTCGTAGGAACACAAACTGCATGTGATTCAATGCCATTTAGGATTGGGAAACAAATGCTAGCTCGCCTTACAAGAAACACTCTCTGCTTTTTAGAAAAGAGCACTCTTCTACTCTACTGTGTTTCTTATGGGGTCCAAACAGTGAGCTTGCTCAGAACAAAAGAACTGTGCTTCCTACACACATGGACCATATCTAGTTCAACTCTGCTTAGGAAACTGACAAGAACAGTAGCTCCTATTCAGTCCAATACACTGTACATGCTGGGAAAAGACGCGAGTTCTATTTGCAAAGTGTATGGCATTTGGAGCATAATAGTGACATTTCTTACCAGAAAACAACTCTTGCTCATAGGAACAAAAACTGCATGTGACTCAAATCGATTTAGGACTGGGAAACAAATGTGAGCTCGCCTTACAAGAAACACACTCTGCTTTAGAGAAAAGAGCACTCTTCTACTCTACTGTGTTTCCTATAGGGCCAGAACAGTGAGCTTGCTCAGAAAAAAAGAACTGTGCTTCCTACACACGGGCCATATCTAGTTCAACTCTGCTTAGGAAACTGACAAGAACAGTAGCTCCTCTTCAGTCCGATACACTGTTCATGCTGAGAACAGACGCGAGTGCTATTTGAACTGTGAATCGCAATTGGAGCACAATAGTGACTCGTCTTACCAGAAAACAACTCTTGCTCGTAGGACAAAAAACTGCGTGTGACTCAACTCCATTTACGATTATGAAACAAACTCTAGCTCGCCTTAGAAGAACCACACTCTGCTTTTGAGAAAAGAACACTCTTCTACTCTACTGTGTTTCCTATAGGGCCAGAACAGTGAGCTTGCTCAGAACAAATGAACTGTGCTTCCTAGACACACGGGCCATATCTAGTTCAACTCTGCTTAGGAAACTGAGAAGAACAGTAGCTCCTCTTCAGTCCAATACACTGTACTTGCTGGGAACAGATGCCAGTGCTATTTGCACTGTGTATGGCAATGGGAGCGCAATAGTGACTTTCCTTACCAGAAAACAACTCTTGCTCGTAGGAATACAAACTGCATGTGATTCAACTCCATTTAGGACTGGGAAACAAACGCTAGCTCGCCTTACAAGAAACACACTCTGCTTTAGAGAAAAGAGCACTCTTCTACTCTACTGTGTTTGCTATGGGGTCCAAACAGTGAGCTTGCTCAGAACAAAAGAACTGTGTTTCCTACACACAAGGACCATATGTAGTTCAACTCTGCTTAGGAAACTGACAAGAACAGTATCTCCTCTTCAGTCCGATACACTGTACTTGCTGGGAACAGACGCGAGTGCTATTTGCACTGTGTATGGCAATGACTGCGCAATAGTGACTCTCCTTACCAGAAAACAACTCTTGCTCGTAGGAACACAAACTGCATGTGATTCAACGCCATTTAGGACTGGGAAACAAATGCTAGCTCGCCTTACAAGAAACACTCTCTGCTTTTTAGAAAAGAGCACTCTTCTACTCTACTGTGTTTCCTATGGGGTCCAAACAGTGAGCTTGCTTAGAACAAAAGAACTGTGCTTCCTACACACATGGACCATATCTAGTTCAACTCTGCTTAGGAAACTGACAAGAACAGTAGCTCCTATTCAGTCCAATACACTGTACATGCTGGGAACATACGCGAGTGCTATTTGCACTGTGTATGGCATTTGGAGCACAATAGTTACTTTTCTTACCAGAAATCAACTTTTGCTCATAGGAACAAAAACTGCATGTGACTCAAATCCATTTAGGACTGGGAAACAAACGTGAGCTCGCCTTACAAGAAACACACTCTGCTTTATAGAAAAGAGCACTCTTCTACTCTACTGTGTTTCCTATAGGGCCAGAACAGTGATCTTGCTCAGAACATAATAACTGTGCTTCCTAAACACACGGGCCATATCTAGTTCAACTCTGCTTAGGAAACTGACAAGAACAGTAGCTCCTCTTCAGTCCGATACACTGTACTGGCTGGGAACAGACGCGATTGCTATTTGCACTGTGTATGGCAAAAGGAGCGCAATAGTGACTTTCCTTACCAGAAAACAACTCTTGCTCGTAGGACCAGAAACTGCATGTGATTCAACTCCATTTAGGACTGGGAAACAAACAATAGCTTGCCTTACAAAAAACACACTCTGCTTTTGAGAAAAGAGCACTCTTCTACTCTACTGTGTTTCCTTTTGGGTCCGAACAGTGAGATTGCTCAGAACAAAAGAACTGTGCTTCCTACACACACGGCCATATCTAGTTCAATTCTGCTTAGGAACCTGACAAGAACAGTAGATCCTCTTCAGTCTAATACACTGTGCTTGCTGGGAACAGACGCCAGTGCTATTTGTCCTGTGTATGGCAATGGCAGCGCAATAGTGACTCTTCTTACCATAAAACAACTCTTGCTCGTAGGACCAGAAACTGCATGTGATTCAACTCCATTTAAGACTGGGAAACAAACGGTAGCTCGCCTTACTAGAAACACACTCTGCTTTAGAGAAAAGAGCACTCTTCTATTCTACTGTGTTTCCTATAGGGCCAGAACAGTGAGCTTGCTCAGAACAAAAGAACTGTGTCTCCTACACACGGGCCATATCTAGTTCAACTCTGCTTAGGACACTGACAAGAACAGTAGCTCCTCTTCAGTCCGATACACTGTACTTGCTGGGAACAGACGTGAGTGCTATTTGCACTGTGGATGGCAATTGGAGCACAATAGTGACTTTCCTTACCAGAAAACAACTCTTGCTCGTAGGACAAAAAACTGCATGTGATTCAACTCCATTTAGGACTGGGAAACAAATGATAGCTTGCCTTACAAGAAACACACTCTGCTTTTGAGAAAAGAGCATCCTTCTACTCTACTGTGTTTCCTATGGTTTCCTAACAGTGAGCTTGCTCAGAACGAAAGAACTGTGCTTCCCACACACACGGCCATATCTAGTGCAATTCTGCTTAGGAACCTGACAAGAACAGTAGATCCTCTTCAGTCCAATACACTGTACTTGCTGCGAACAGACGCCAGTGCTATTTGTCCTGTGTGTGGCAATGGAAGCACAATAGTGACGATTTTTACCATAAAACAACTCTTGCTCGTAGGACAGAAACTGCATGTGATTCCACTCCATTTAGGACTCTGAAACAAACGCTAGCTCGCCTTACATGAAACACACTCTGCTTTAGAGAAAAGAGCACTCTTCTGCTCTACTGTGTTTCCTATGGGGTCCAAACAGTGAGATTGCTCAGAACAAAAGAAGTGTGCTTCCTACACACAAGGACCATATGTAGTTCAACTCTGCTTAGGAAACTGACAAGAACAGTAGCTCCTATTCAGTCCAATACACTGTACTTGCTGGGAAAAGACGGGAGGGCTATTTGCCCTGTGTATGGCAATGGGAGCGCAATAGTGACTTTCCTTACCAGAAAACAACTCTTGTTCGTAGGACCAGAAACTGCATGTGATTCAACTCCATTTAGGACTAGGAAACAAACGCTAGCTCGCCTTAGAAGAAACACACTCTGCTTTTGAGAAAAGAGCACTCTTCTACTCTACTGTGTTTCCTATAGGGCTAGAATAGTGAGCTTGCTCAGAACATAAGAACTGTGCTTTCTACACACACGGTCCTTATCTAGTTCAACTCTGCTTAGGAAACTGACAAGAACATTAGATCCTCTTCAGTCCGATACACTGTACTTGCTGGGAACAGACGCGAGTGCTATTTGCACTGTGTATGGCATTTGGAGCGCAATAGTGACTCTTCTTACCAGAAAACAACTCTTGCTCGTAGGACCAAAAACTGTCTGTGACTCAACTCCATTTAGGACTGGGAAACAAACGCTAGCTCGCCTTACAAGAAACACACTCTCCTTTAGAGAAAAGAGCACTCTTCTATTCTACTGTGTTTCCTATAGGGCCAGAACAGTGAGCTTGCTCAGAACAAAAGAACTGTGCTTCCTACCCACGGGCCATATCTAGTTCAACTCTGCTTAGGAAACTGACAAGAACAGTAGCTCCTCTTCAGACCGATACACTGTTCATGCTGAGAACAGACGCGAGTGCTATTTGACCTGTGAATCGCAATTGGAGCACAATAGTGACTCGTCTTACCAGAAAACAACTCTTGCTCGTAGGACAAATAACTGCGTGTGACTCAACTCCATTTACGACTATGAAACAAACTCTAGCTCGCCTTAGAAGAACCACACTCTGCTTTTGAGAAAAGAACACTCTTCTACTCTACTGTGTTTCCTATAGGGCCAGAACAGTGAGCTTGCTCAGAACAAATGAACTGTGCTTCCTAGACACACGGGCCATATCTAGTTCAACTCTGCTTAGGAAACTGAGAAGAACAGTAGCTCCTCTTCAGTCCAATACACTGTACTTGCTGGGAACAGATGCCAGTGCTATTTGCACTGTGTATGGCAATGGGAGCGCAATAGTGACTTTCCTTACCAGAAAACAACTCTTGCTCGTAGGAACACAAACTGCATGTGATTCAACTCCATTTAGGACTGGGAAACAAATGCTAGCTCGCCTTACAAGAAACACACTCTGCTTTAGAGAAAAGAGCACTCTTCTACTCTACTGTGTTTGCTATGGGGTCCAAACAGTGAGCTTGCTCAGAACAAAAGAACTGTGTTTCCTACACACAAGGACCATATGTAGTTCAACTCTGCTTAGGAAACTGACAAGAACAGTATCTCCTCTTCAGTCCGATACACTGTACTTGCTGGGAACAGACGCGAGTGCTATTTGCACTGTGTATGGCAATGACAGCGCAATAGTGACTCTCCTTACCAGAAAACAACTCTTGCTCGTAGGAACACAAACTGCATGTGATTCAACGCCATTTAGGACTGGGAAACAAATGCTAGCTCGCCTTACAAGAAACACTCTCTGCTTTTTAGAAAAGAGCACTCTTCTACTCTACTGTGTTTCCTATGGGGTCCAAACAGTGAGCTTGCTCAGAACAAAAGAACTGTGCTTCCTACACACATGGACCATATCTAGTTCAACTCTGCTTAGGAAACTGACAAGAACAGTAGCTCCTATTCAGTCCAATACACTGTACATGCTGGGAACATACGCGAGTGCTATTTGCACTGTGTATGGCATTTGGAGCACAATAGTGACTTTTCTTACCAGGAAACAACTTTTGCTCATAGGAACAAAAACTGCATGTGACTCAAATCCATATAGGACTGGGAAACAAACGTGAGCTCGCCTTACAAGAAACACACTCTGCTTTATAGAAAAGAGCACTCTTCTACTCTACTGTGTTTCCTATAGGGCCAGAACAGTGATCTTGCTCAGAACATAATAACTGTGCTTCCTAAACACACGGGCCATATCTAGTTCAACTCTGCTTAGGAAACTGACAAGAACAGTAGCTCCTCTTCAGTCCGATACACTGTACTTGCTGGGAACAGACGCGATTGCTATTTGCACTGTGTATGGCAAAAGGAGCGCAATAGTGACTTTCCTTACCAGAAAACAACTCTTGCTCGTAGGACCAGAAACTGCATGTGATTCAACTCCATTTAGGACTGGGAAACAAACAATAGCTTGCCTTACAAA
Organism: Peromyscus eremicus; assembly: GCF_949786415.1. Classification (NCBI taxonomy): domain Eukaryota; kingdom Metazoa; phylum Chordata; class Mammalia; order Rodentia; family Cricetidae; genus Peromyscus; species Peromyscus eremicus. The sequence continues at coordinate 166,439 of NW_026734441.1, read as the reverse complement.
AAACACACTCTGCTTTTGAGAAAAGAGCACTCTTCTACTCTACTGTGTTTCCTTTTGGGTCCGAACAGTGAGATTGCTCAGAACAAAAGAACTGTGCTTCCTACACACGGCCATATCTAGTTCAATTCTGCTTAGGAACCTGACAAGAACAGTAGATCCTCTTCAGTCCAATACACTGTGCTTGCTGGGAAAAGACGCCAGTGCTATTTGTCCTGTGTATGGCAATGGCAGCGCAATAGTGACTCTTCTTACCATAAAACAACTCTTGCTCGTAGGACCAGAAACTGCATGTGATTCAACTCCATTTAAGACTGGGAAACAAACGCTAGCTCGCCTTACAAGAAACACACTCTGCTTTAGAGAAAAGAGCACTCTTCTATTCTACTGTGTTTCCTATAGGGCCAGAACAGTGAGCTTGCTCAGAACAAAAGAACTGTGCTTCCTACACACGGGCCATATCTAGTTCAACTCTGCTTAGGACACTGACAAGAACAGTAGCTCCTCTTCAGTCCGATACACTGTACTTGCTGGGAACAGACGTGAGTGCTATTTGCACTGTGGATGGCAATTGGAGCACAATAGTGACTTTCCTTACCAGAAAACAACTCTTGCTCGTAGGACAAAAAACTGCATGTGATTCAACTCCATTTAGGACTGGGAAACAAATGATAGCTTGCCTTACAAGAAACACACTCTGCTTTTGAGAAAAGAGCATCCTTCTACTCTACTGTGTTTCCTAGGGTTTCCTAACAGTGAGCTTGCTCAGAACGAAAGAACTGTGCTTCCTACACACACGGCCATATCTAGTTCAATTCTGCTTAGGAACCTGACAAGAACAGTACGTCCTCTTCAGTCCAATACACTGTACTTGCTGCGAACAGACGCCAGTGCTATTTGTCCTGTGTGTGGCAATGGAAGCACAATAGTGACGATTTTTACCATAAAACAACTCTTGCTCGTAGGACAGAAACTGCATGTGATTCCACTCCATTTAGGACTCTGAAACAAACGCTAGCTCGCCTTACAAGAAACACACTGTGCTTTAGAGAAAAGATCACTCTTCTACACTACTGTGTTTACTATGGGGTCCAAACAGTGAGATTGCTCAGAACAAAAGAAGTGTGCTTCCTACACACAAGGACCATATGTAGTTCAACTCTGCTTAGGAAACTGACAAGAACAGTAGCTCCTATTCAGTCCAATACACTTTACTTGCTGGGAAAAGACGCGAGGGCTATTTGCCCTGTGTATGGCAATGGGAGCGCAATAGTGACTTTCCTTACCAGAAAACAACTCTTGTTCGTAGGACCAGAAACTGCATGTGATTCAACTCCATTTAGGACTAGGAAACAAACGCTAGCTTGCCTTAGAAGAAACACACTCTGCTTTTGAGAAAAGAGCACTCTTCTACTCTACTGTGTTTCCTATAGGGCTAGAACAGTGAGCTTGCTCAGAACATAAGAACTGTGCTTTCTACACACACGGTCCTTATCTAGTTCAATTCTGCTTAGGAACCTGACAAGAACAGTAGATCCTCTTCAGTCCAATACACTGTGCTTGCTGGGAACAGACGCCAGTGCTATTTGTCCTGTGTATGGCAATGGCAGCGCAATAGTGACTCTTCTTACCATAAAACAACTCTTGCTCATAGGACCAGAAACTGCATGTGATTCAACTCCATTTAAGACTGGGAAACAAACGGTAGCTCGCCTTACTAGAAACACACTCTGCTTTAGAGAAAAGAGCACTCTTCTATTCTACTGTGTTTCCTATAGGGCCAGAACAGTGAGCTTGCTCAGAACAAAAGAACTGTGCTTCCTACACACGGGCCATATCTAGTTCAACTCTGCTTAGGACACTGACAAGAACAGTAGCTCCTCTTCAGTCCGATACACTGTACTTGCTGGGAACAGACGTGAGTGCTATTTGCACTGTGGATGGCAATTGGAGCACAATAGTGACTTTCCTTACCAGAAAACAACTCTTGCTCGTAGGACAAAAAACTGCATGTGATTCAACTCCATTTAGGACTGGGAAACAAATGATAGCTTGCCTTACAAGAAACACACTCTGCTTTTGAGAAAAGAGCATCCTTCTACTCTACTGTGTTTCCTATGGTTTCCTAACAGTGAGCTTGCTCAGAACGAAAGAACTGTGCTTCCTACACACACGGCCATATCTAGTTCAATTCTGCTTAGGAACCTGACAAGAACAGTACATCCTCTTCAGTCCAATACACTGTACTTGCTGCGAACAGACGCCAGTGCTATTTGTCCTGTGTGTGGCAATGGAAGCACAATAGTGACGATTTTTACCATAAAACAACTCTTGCTCTTAGGACAGAAACTGCATGTGATTCCACTCCATTTAGGACTCTGAAACAAACGCTAGCTCGCCTTACAAGAAACACACTGTGCTTTAGAGAAAAGAGCACTCTTCTACTCTACTGTGTTTCCTATGGGGTCCAAACAGTGAGATTGCTCAGAACAAAAGAAGTGTGCTTCCTACACACAAGGACCATATGTAGTTCAACTCTGCTTAGGAAACTGACAAGAACAGTAGCTCCTATTCAGTCCAATACACTGTACTTGCTGGGAAAAGAAGGGAGGGCTATTTGCCCTGTGTATGGCAATGGGAGCGCAATAGTGACTTTCCTTACCAGAAAACAACTCTTGTTCGTAGGACCAGAAACTGCATGTGATTCAACTCCATTTAGGACTAGGAAACAAACGCTAGCTCGCCTTAGAAGAAACACACTCTGCTTTTGAGAAAAGAGCACTCTTCTACTCTACTGTGTTTCCTATAGGGCTAGAATAGTGAGCTTGCTCAGAACATAAGAACTGTGCTTTCTACACACACGGTCCTTATCTAGTTCAACTCTGCTTAGGAAACTGACAAGAACATTAGATCCTCTTCAGTCCGATACACTGTACTTGCTGGGAACAGACGCGAGTGCTATTTGCACTGTGTATGGCATTTGGAGCGCAATAGTGACTCTTCTTACCAGAAAACAACTCTTGCTCGTAGGACCAAAAACTGTCTGTGACTCAACTCCATTTAGGACTGGGAAACAAACGCTAGCTCGCCTTACAAGAAACACACTCTCCTTTAGAGAAAAGAGCACTCTTCTATTCTACTGTGTTTCCTATAGGGCCAGAACAGTGAGCTTGCTCAGAACAAAAGAACTGTGCTTCCTACACACGGGCCATATCTAGTTCAACTCTGCTTAGGAAACTGACAAGAACAGTAGCTCCTCTTCAGTCCGATACACTGTTCATGCTGAGAACAGACGCGAGTGCTATTTGAACTGTGAATCGCAATTGGAGCACAATAGTGACTCGTCTTACCAGAAAACAACTCTTGCTCGTAGGACAAAAAACTGCATGTGACTCAACTCCATTTATGACTATGAAACAAACTCTAGCTCGCCTTAGAAGAACCACACTCTGCTTTTGAGAAAAGAACACTCATCTACTCTACTGTGTTTCCTATAGGGCCAGAACAGTGAGCTTGCTCAGAACAAATGAACTGTGCTTCCTAGACACACGGGCCATATCTAGTTCAACTCTGCTTAGGAAACTGAGAAGAACAGTAGCTCCTCTTCAGTCCAATACACTGTACTTGCTGGGAACAGATGCCAGTGCTATTTGCACTGTGTATGGCAATGGGAGCGCAATAGTGACTTTCCTTACCAGAAAACAACTCTTGCTCGTAGGAACACAAACTGCATGTGATTCAACTCCATTTAGGACTGGGAAACAAACGCTAGCTCGCCTTACAAGAAACACACTCTGCTTTAGAGAAAAGAGCACTCTTCTACTCTACTGTGTTTGCTATGGGGTCCAAACAGTGAGCTTGCTCAGAACAAAAGAACTGTGTTTCCTACACACAAGGACCATATGTAGTTCAACTCTGCTTAGGAAACTGACAAGAACAGTATCTCCTCTTCAGTCCGATACACTGTACTTGCTGGGAACAGACGCGAGTGCTATTTGCACTGTGTATGGCAATGACAGCGCAATAGTGACTCTCCTTACCAGAAAACAACTCTTGCTCGTAGGAACACAAACTGCATGTGATTCAACGCCATTTAGGACTGGGAAACAAATGCTAGCTCGCCTTACAAGAAACACTCTCTGCTTTTTAGAAAAGAGCACTCTTCTATTCTACTGTGTTTCCTATGGGGTTCAAACAGTGAGCTTGCTCAGAACAAAAGAACTGTGCTTCCTACACACATGGACCATATCTAGTTCAACTCTGCTTAGGAAACTGACAAGAACAGTAGCTCCTATTCAGTCCAATACACTGTACATGCTGGGAACATACGCGAGTGCTATTTGCACTGTGTATGGCATTTGGAGCACAATAGTGACTTTTCTTACCAGGAAACAACTTTTGCTCATAGGAACAAAAACTGTATGTGACTCAAATCCATTTAGGACTGGGAAACAAACGTGAGCTCGCCTTACAAGAAACACACTCTGCTTTATAGAAAAGAGCACTCTTCTACTCTACTGTGTTTCCTATAGGGCCAGAACAGTGATCTTGCTCAGAACATAATAACTGTGCTTCCTAAACACACGGGCCATATCTAGTTCAACTCTGCTTAGGAAACTGACAAGAACAGTAGCTCCTCTTCAGTCCGATACACTGTACTTGCTGGGAACAGACGCGAGTGCTATTTGCACTGTGGATGGCATTTGGAGCGCAATAGTGACTTTCCTTACCCGAAAACAACTCTTGCTCGTAGGACCAGAAACTGCATGTGATTCAACTCCATTTAGGACTGGGAAACAAACAATAGCTTGCCTTACAAAAAACACACTCTGCTTTTGAGAAAAGAGCACTCTTCTACTCTACTGTGTTTCCTTTTGGGTCCGAACAGTGAGATTGCTCAGAACAAAAGAACTGTGCTTCCTACACACGGCCATATCTAGTTCAATTCTGCTTAGGAACCTGACAAGAACAGTAGATCCTCTTCAGTCCAATACACTGTGCTTGCTGGGAACAGACGCCAGTGCTATTTGTCCTGTGTATGGCAATGGCAGCGCAATAGTGACTCTTCTTACCATAAAACAACTCTTGCTCGTAGGACCAGAAACTGCATGTGATTCAACTCCATTTAAGACTGGGAAACAAACGGTAGCTCGCCTTACTAGAAACACACTCTGCTTTAGAGAAAAGAGCACTCTTCTATTCTACTGTGTTTCCTATAGGGCCAGAACAGTGAGCTTGCTCAGAACAAAAGAACTGTGCTTCCTACACACGGGCCATATCTAGTTCAACTCTGCTTAGGACACTGACAAGAACAGTAGCTCCTCTTCAGTCCGATACACTGTACTTGCTGGGAACAGACGTGAGTGCTATTTGCACTGTGGATGGCAATTGGAGCACAATAGTGACTTTCCTTACAAGAAAACAACTCTTGCTCGTAGGACAAAAAACTGCATGTGATTCAACTCCATTTAGGACTGGGAAACAAATGATAGCTTGCCTTACAAGAAACACACTCTGCTTTTGAGAAAAGAGCATCCTTCTACTCTACTGTGTTTCCTATGGTTTCCTAACAGTGAGCTTGCTCAGAACGAAAGAACTGTGCTTCCTACACACACGGCCATATCTAGTTCAATTCTGCTTAGGAACCTGACAAGAACAGTACATCCTCTTCAGTCCAATACACTGTACTTGCTGCGAACAGACGCCAGTGCTATTTGTCCTGTGTGTGGCAATGGAAGCACAATAGTGACGATTTTTACCATAAAACAACTCTTGCTCGTAGGACAGAAACTGCATGTGATTCCACTCCATTTAGGACTCTGAAACAAACGCTAGCTCACCTTACAAGAAACACACTGTGCTTTAGAGAAAAGAGCACTCTTCTACTCTACTGTGTTTCCTATGGGGTCCAAACAGTGAGATTGCTCAGAACAAAAGAAGTGTGCTTCCTACACACAAGGACCATATGTAGTTCAACTCTGCTTAGGAAACTGACAAGAACAGTAGCTCCTATTCAGTCCAATACACTGTACTTGCTGGGAAAAGACGGGAGGGCTATTTGCCCTGTGTATGGCAATGGGAGCGCAATAGTGACTTTCCTTACCAGAAAACAACTCTTGTTCGTAGGACCAGAAACTGCATGTGATTCAACTCCATTTAGGACTAGGAAACAAACGCTAGCTCGCCTTAGAAGAAACACACTCTGCTTTTGAGAAAAGAGCACTCTTCTACTCTACTGTGTTTCCTATGGGGTCCAAACAGTGAGCTTGCTCAGAACATAAGAACTGTGCTTTCTACACACACGGTCCTTATCTAGTTCAACTCTGCTTAGGAAACTGACAAGAACATTAGATCCTCTTCAGTCCGATACACTGTACTTGCTGGGAACAGACGCGAGTGCTATTTGCACTGTGGATGGCATTTGGAGCGCAATAGTGACTCTTCTTACCAGAAAACAACTCTTGCTCGTAGGACCAAAAACTGCATGTGATTCAACGCCATTTAGGATTGGGAAACAAATGCTAGCTCGCCTTACAAGAAACACTCTCTGCTTTTTAGAAAAGAGCACTCGTCTACTCTACTGTGTTTCCTATGGGGTCCAAACAGTGAGCTTGCTCAGAACAAAAGAACTGTGCTTCCTACACACATGGACCATATCTAGTTCAACTCTGCTTAGGAAACTGACAAGAACAGTAGCTCCTATTCAGTCCAATACACTGTACATGCTGGGAACAGACGCGAGTGCTATTTGCACTGTGTATGGCATTTGGAGCACAATAGTGACATTTCTTACCAGAAAACAACTCTTGCTCATAGGAACAAAAACTGCATGTGACTCAAATCCATTTAGGACTGGGAAACAAACGTGAGCTCGCCTTACAAGAAACACACTCTGCTTTAGAGAAAAGAGCACTCTTCTACTCTACTGTGTTTCCTATAGGGCCAGAACAGTGAGCATGCTCAGAAAAAAAGAACTGTGCTTCCTACAAACGGGCCATATCTAGTTCAACTCTGCTTAGGAAACTGACAAGAACAGTAGCTCCTCTTCAGTCCGATACACTGTTCATGCTGAGAACAGACGCGAGTGCTATTTGAACTGTGAATCGCAATTGGAGCACAATAGTGACTCGTCTTACCAGAAAACAACTCTTGCTCGTAGGACAAAAAACTGCATGTGACTCAACTCCATTTACGACTATGAAACAAACTCTAGCTCGCCTTAGAAGAACCACACTCTGCTTTTGAGAAAAGAGCACTCTTCTACTCTACTGTGTTTCCTCTAGGGCCAGAACAGTGAGCTTGCTCAGAACAAATGAACTGTGCTTCCTAGACACACGGGCCATATCTAGTTCAACTCTGCTTAGGAAACTGACAAGAACAGTAGCTCCTCTTCAGTCCAATACACTGTACTTGCTTGGAACAGATGCCAGTGCTATTTGCACTGTGTATGGCAATGGGAGCACAATAGTGACTTTCCTTACCAGAAAACAACTCTTGCTCGTAGGAACACAAACTGCATGTGATTCAACTCCATTTAGGACTGGGAAACAAACGATAGCTTGCCTTACAAAAAACACACTCTGCTTTTGAGAAAAGAGCACTCTTCTACTCTACTGTGTTTCCTTTTGGGTCCGAACAGTGAGATTGCTCAGAACAAAAGAACTGTGCTTCCTACACACACGGCCATATCTAGTTAAATTCTGCTTAGGAACCTGACAAGAACAGTAGATCCTCTTCAGTCCAATACACTGTGCTTGCTGGGAAAAGACGCCAGTGCTATTTGTCCTGTGTATGGCAATGGCAGCGCAATAGTGACTCTTCTTACCATAAAACAACTCTTGCTCGTAGGACCAGAAACTGCATGTGATTCAACTCCATTTAAGACTGGGAAACAAACGCTAGCTCGCCTTACAAGAAACACACTCTGCTTTAGAGAAAAGAGCACTCTTCTATTCTACTGTGTTTCCTATAGGGCCAGAACAGTGAGCTTGCTCAGAACAAAAGAACTGTGCTTCCTACACACGGGCCATATCTAGTTCAACTCTGCTTAGGACACTGACAAGAACAGTAGCTCCTCTTCAGTCCGATACACTGTACTTGCTGGGAACAGACGCGATTGCTATTTGCACTGTGGATGGCAATTGGAGCACAATAGTGACTTTCCTTACCAGAAAACAACTCTTGCTCGTAGGACAAAAAACTGCATGTGATTCAACTCCATTTAGGACTGGGAAACAAATGATAGCTTGCCTTACAAGAAACACACTCTGCTTTTGAGAAAAGAGCATCCTTCTACTCTACTGTGTTTCCTATGGTTTCCTAACAGTGAGCTTGCTCAGAACAAAAGAACTGTGCTTCCTACACACACGGCCATATCTAGTTCAATTCTGCTTAGGAACCTGACAAGAACAGTAGATCCTCTTCAGTCCAATACACTGTACTTGCTGCGAACAGACGCCAGTGCTATTTGTCCTGTGTGTGGCAATGGAAGCACAATAGTGACGATTTTTACCATAAAACAACTCTTGCTCGTAGGACAGAAACTGCATGTGATTCCACTCCATTTAGGACTCTGAAACAAACGCTAGCTCGCCTTACAAGAAACACACTGTGCTTTAGAGAAAAGAGCACTCTTCTACTCTACTGTGTTTCCTATGGGGTCCAAACAGTGAGATTGCTCAGAACAAAAGAACTGTGCTTCCTACACACAAGGACCATATGTAGTTCAACTCTGCTTAGGAAACTGACAAGAACAGTAGCTCCTATTCAGTCCAATACACTGTACTTGCTGGGAAAAGACGGGAGGGCTATTTGTCCTGTGTATGGCAATGGGAGCGCAATAGTGACTTTCCTTACCAGAAAACAACTCTTGTTCGTAGGACCAGAAACTGCATGTGATTCAACTCCATTTAGGACTAGGAAACAAACGCTAGCTCGCCTTAGAAGAAACACACTCTGCTTTTGAGAAAAGAGCACTCTTCTACTCTACTGTGTTTCCTATAGGGCTAGAACAGTGAGCTTGCTCAGAACATAAGAACTGTGCTTTCTACACACACGGTCCTTATCTAGTTCAACTCTGCTTAGGAAACTGACAAGAACATTAGATCCTCTTCAGTCCGATACACTGTACTTGCTGGGAACAGACGCGAGTGCTATTTGCACTGTGGATGGCATTTGGAGCGCAATAGTGACTCTTCTTACCAGAAAACAACTCTTGCTCGTAGGACCAAATACTGCATGTGATTCAACGCCATTTAGGATTGGGAAACAAATGCTAGCTCGCCTTACAAGAAACACTCTCTGCTTTTTAGAAAAGAGCACTCTTCTATTCTACTGTGTTTCCTATGGAGTCCAAACAGTGAGCTTGCTCAGAACAAAAGAACTGTGCTTCCTACACACATGGACCATATCTAGTTCAACTCTGCTTAGGAAACTGACAAGAACAGTAGCTCCTATTCAGTCCAATACACTGTACATGCTGGGAACAGACGCGAGTGCTATTTGCACTGTGTATGGCATTTGGAGCACAATAGTGACATTTCTTACCAGAAAACAACTCTTGCTCATAGGAACGAAAACTGCATGTGACTCAAATCCATTTAGGACTGGGAAACAAACGTGAGCTCGCCTTACAAGAAACACACTCTGCTTTAGAGAAAAGAGCACTCTTCTACTCTACTGTGTTTCCTATAGGGCCAGAACAGTGAGCTTGCTCAGAAAAAAAGAACTGTGCTTCCTACAAACGGGCCATATCTAGTTCAACTCTGCTTAGGAAACTGACAAGAACAGTAGCTCCTCTTCAGTCCGATACACTGTTCATGCTGAGAACAGACGCGAGTGCTATTTGAACTGTGAATCGCAATTGGAGCACAATAGTGACTCGTCTTACCAGAAAACAACTCTTGCTCGTAGGACAAAAAACTGCATGTGACTCAACTCCATTTACGACTATGAAACAAACTCTAGCTCGCCTTAGAAGAACCACACTCTGCTTTTGAGAAAAGAGCACTCTTCTACTCTACTGTGTTTCCTCTAGGGCCAGAACAGTGAGTTGCTCAGAACAAATGAACTGTGCTTCCTAGACACACGGGCCATATCTAGTTCAACTCTGCTTAGGAAACTGAGAAGAACAGTAGCTCCTCTTCAGTCCAATACACTGTACTTGCTGGGAACAGATGCCAGTGCTATTTGCACTGTGTATGGCAAAGGGAGCGCAATAGTGACTTTCCTTACCAGAAAACAACTCTTGCTCGTAGGAATACAAACTGCATGTGATTCAACTCCATTTAGGACTGGGAAACAAACGCTAGCTCGCCTTACAAGAAACACACTCTGCTTTTGAGAAAAGAGCACTCTTCTACTCTACTGTGTTTGCTATGGGGTCCAAACTGTGAGCTTGCTCAGAACAAAAGAACTGTGCTTCCTACACACAAGGACCATATGTAGTTCAACTCTGCTTAGGAAACTGAGAAGAACAGTAGCTCCTCTTCAGTCCAATACACTGTACTTGCTGGGAACAGATGCCAGTGCTATTTGCACTGTGTATGGCAATGGGAGCGCAATAGTGACTTTCCTTACCAGAAAACAACTCTTGCTCGTAGGAACACAAACTGCATGTGATTCAACTCCATTTAGGACTGGGAAACAAACGCTAGCTCGCCTTACAAGAAACACACTCTGCTTTAGAGAAAAGATCACTCTTCTACTCTACTGTGTTTGCTATGGGGTCCAAACAGTGAGCTTGCTCAGAACAAAAGAACTGTGCTTCCTACACACAAGGACCATATGTAGTTCAACTCTGCTTAGGAAACTGACAAGAACAGTATCTCCTCTTCAGTCCGATACACTGTACTTGCTGGGAACAGACGCGAGTGCTATTTGCACTGTGTATGGCAATGACAGCACAATAGTGACTCTCCTTACCAGAAAACAACTCTTGCTCGTAGGAACACAAACTGCATGTGATTCAACGCCATTTAGGATTGGGAAACAAATGCTAGCTCGCCTTACAAGAAACACTCTCTGCTTTTTAGAAAAGAGCACTCTTCTACTCTACTGTGTTTCCTATGGGGTCCAAACAGTGAGCTTGCTCAGAACAAAAGAACTGTGCTTCCTACACACATGGACCATATCTAGTTCAACTCTGCTTAGGAAACTGACAAGAACAGTAGCTCCTATTCAGTCCAATACACTGTACATGCTGGGAACAGACGCGAGTGCTATTTGCACTGTGTATGGCATTTGGAGCACAATAGTGACATTTCTTACCAGAAAACAACTCTTGCTCATAGGAACAAAAACTGCATGTGACTCAAATCCATTTAGGACTGGGAAACAAACGTGAGCTCGCCTTACAAGAAACACACTCTGCTTTATAGAAAAGAGCACTCTTCTACTCTACTGTGTTTCCTATAGGGCCAGAACAGTGATCTTGCTCAGAACATAATAACTGTGCTTCCTAAACACACGGGCCATATCTAGTTCAACTCTGCTTAGGAAACTGACAAGAACAGTAGCTCCTCTTCAGTCCGATACACTGTACTTGCTGGGAACAGACGCGATTGCTATTTGCACTGTGTATGGCAAAAGGAGCGCAATAGTGACTTTCCTTACCCGAAAACAACTCTTGCTCGTAGGACCAGAAACTGCATGTGATTCAACTCCATTTAGGACTGGGAAACAAATGATAGCTTGCCTTACAAAAAACACACTCTGCTTTTGAGAAAAGAGCACTCTTCTACTCTACTGTGTTTCCTTTTGGGTCCGAACAGTGAGATTGCTCAGAACAAAAGAACTGTGCTTCCTACACACACGGCCATATCTAGTTCAATTCTGCTTAGGAACCTGACAAGAACAGTAGATCCTCTTCAGTCCAATACACTGTGCTTGCTGGGAACAGACGCCAGTGCTATTTGTCCTGTGTATGGCAATGGCAGCGCAATAGTGACTCTTCTTACCATAAAACAACTCTTGATCGTATGACCAGAAACTGCATGTGATTCAACTCCATTTAAGACTGGGAAACAAACGCTAGCTCGCCTTACAAGAAACACACTCTGCTTTAGAGAAAAGAGCACTCTTCTATTCTACTGTGTTTCCTATAGGGCCAGAACAGTGAGCTTGCTCAGAACAAAAGAACTGTGCTTCCTACAAACGGGCCATATCTAGTTCAACTCTGCTTAGGACACTGACAAGAACAGTAGCTCCTCTTCAGTCCGATACACTGTACTTGCTGGGAACAGACGCAATTGCTATTTGCACTGTGGATGGCCATTGGAGCGCAATAGTGACTTTCCTTACCCGAAAACAACTCTTGCTCGTAGGACCAGAAACTGCATGTGATTCAACTCCATTTAGGACTGGGAAACAAACGCTAGCTCGCCTTACAAGAAACACACTCTGCTTTTGAGAAAAGAGCACTCTTCTACTCTACTGTGTTTCCTATGGGGACCGAACAGTGAGCTTGCTCAGAACAAAAGAACTGTGCTTCCTACACACACGGCCATATCTAGTTCAATTCTGCTTAGGAACCTGACAAGAACAGTAGATCCTCTTCAGTCCAATACACTGTACTTGCTGCGAACAGACGCCAGTGCTATTGGTCCTGTGTGTGGCAATGGAAGCACAATAGTGACGATTTTTACCATAAAACAACTCTTGCTCGTAGGACAGAAACTGCATGTGATTCCACTCCATTTAGGACTGGGAAACAAACGCTAGCTCGCCTTACAAGAAACACAATCTGCTTTAGAGAAAAGAGCACTCTTCTACTCTACTGTGTTTCCTATGGGGTCCAAACAGTGAGCTTGCTCAGAACAAAAGAACTGTGCTTCCTACACACAAGGACCATATGTAGTTCAACTCTGCTTAGGAAACTGACAAGAACAGTATCTCCTCTTCAGTCCGATACACTGTACTTGCTGAAAACAGACGCGAGTGCTATTTGCACTGTGTATGGCAATGACAGCGCAATAGTGACTCTCCTTACCAGAAAACAACTCTTGCTCGTAGGAACACAACCTGCATGTGATTCAACGCCATTTAGGACTAGGAAACAAATGCTAGCTCGCCTTACAAGAAACACTCTCTGCTTTTTAGAAAAGAGCACTCTTCTACTCTACTGTGTTTCCTATGGGGTCCAAACAGTGAGCTTGCTCAGAACAAAAGAACTGTGCTTCCTACACACATGGACCATATCTAGTTCAACTCTGCTTAGGAAACTGACAAGAACAGTAGCTCCTATTCAGTCCAATACACTGTACATGCTGGGAACAGACGCGAGTGCTATTTGCACTGTGTATGGCATTTGGAGCACAATAGTGACTTTTCTTACCAGAAAACAACTTTTGCTCATAGGAACAAAAACTGCATGTGACTCAAATCCATTTAGGACTGGGAAACAAACGTGAGCTCGCCTTACAAGAAACACACTCTGCTTTATAGAAAAGAGCACTCTTCTACTCTACTGTGTTTCCTATAGGGCCAGAACAGTGATCTTGCTCAGAACATAATAACTGTGCTTCCTAAACACACGGGCCATATCTAGTTCAACTCTGCTTAGGAAACTGACAAGAACAGTAGCTCCTCTTCAGTCCGATACACTGTACTTGCTGGGAACAGACGCGATTGCTATTTGCACTGTGTATGGCAAAAGGAGCGCAATAGTGACTTTCCTTACCCGAAAACAACTCTTGCTCGTAGGACCAGAAACTGCATGTGATTCAACTCCATTTAGGACTGGGAAACAAACGATAGCTTGCCTTACAAAAAACACACTCTGCTTTTGAGAAAAGAGCACTCTTCTACTCTACTGTGTTTCCTTTTGGGTCCGAACAGTGAGATTGCTCAGAACAAAAGAACTGTGCTTCCTACACACACGGCCATATCTAGTTCAATTCTGCTTAGGAACCTGACAAGAACAGTAGATCCTCTTCAGTCCAATACACTGTGCTTGCTGGGAACAGACGCCAGTGCTATTTGTCCTGTGTATGGCAATGGCAGCGCAATAGTGACTCTTCTTACCATAAAACAACTCTTGCTCGTATGACCAGAAACTGCATGTGATTCAACTCCATTTAAGACTGGGAAACAAATGCTAGCTCGCCTTACAAGAAACACACTCTGCTTTAGAGAAAAGAGCACTCTTCTATTCTACTGTGTTTCCTATAGGGCCAGAACAGTGAGCTTGCTCAGAACAAAAGAACTGTGCTTCCTACAAACGGGCCATATCTAGTTCAACTCTGCTTAGGACACTGACAAGAACAGTAGCTCCTCTTCAGTCCGATACACTGTACTTGCTGGGAACAGACGCGATTGCTATTTGCACTGTGGATGGCAATTGGAGCGCAATAGTGACTTTCCTTACCCGAAAACAACTCTTGCTCGTAGGACCAGAAACTGCATGTGATTCAACTCCATTTAGGACTGGGAAACAAACGCTAGCTCGCCTTACAAGAAACACACTCTGCTTTTGAGAAAAGAGCACTCTTCTACTCTACTGTGTTTCCTATGGGGACCGAACAGTGAGCTTGCTCAGAACAAAAGAACTGTGCTTCCTACACACACGGCCATATCTAGTTCAATTCTGCTTAGGAACCTGACAAGAACAGTAGATCCTCTTCAGTCCAATACACTGTACTTGCTGCGAACAGACGCCAGTGCTATTGGTCCTGTGTGTGGCAATGGAAGCACAATAGTGACGATTTTTACCATAAAACAACTCTTGCTCGTAGGACAGAAACTGCATGTGATTCCACTCCATTTAGGACTGGGAAACAAACGCTAGCTCGCCTTACCAGAAACACAATCTGCTTTAGAGAAAAGAGCACTCTTCTACTCTACTGTGTTTCCTATGGGGTCCAAACAGTGAGCTTGCTCAGAACAAAAGAACTGTGCTTCCTACACACAAGGACCATATGTAGTTCAACTCTGCTTAGGAAACTGACAAGAACAGTAGCTCCTATTCAGTCCAATACACTGTACTTGCTGGGAAAAGACACGAGGGCTATTTGCACTGTGTATGGCAATGGGAGCTCAATAGTGACTTTCCTTACCAGAAAACAACTCTTGTTCGTAGGACCAGAAACTGCATGTGATTCAACTCAATTTAGGACTAGGAAACAAACGCTAGCTCGCCTTAGAAGAAACATACTCTGCTTTTGAGAAAAGAGCACTCTTCTACTCTACTGTGTTTCCTATAGGGCTAGAACAGTGAGCTTGCTCAGAACATAAGAACTGTGCTTTCTACACACACGGTCCTTATCTAGTTCAACTCTGCTTAGGAAAATGACAAGAACATTAGATCCTCTTCAGTCCGATACACTGTACTTGCTGGGAACAGACGCGAGTGCTATTTGCACTGTGTATGGCATTTGGAGCGCAATAGTGACTCTTCTTACCTGAAAACAACTCTTGCTCGTAGGACAAAAAACTGCATGTGACTCAACTCCATTTACGACTATGAAACAAACTCTAGCTCGCCTTAGAAGAACCACACTCTGCTTTTGAGAAAAGAGCACTCGTCTACTCTACTGTGTTTCCTCTAGGGCCAGAACAGTGAGCTTGCTCAGAACAAATGAACTGTGCTTCCTAGACACACGGGCCATATCTAGTTCAACTCTGCTTAGGAAACTGAGAAGAACAGTAGCTCCTCTTCAGTCCAATACACTGTACTTGATGGGAACAGATGCCAGTGCTATTTGCACTGTGTATGGCAATGGGAGCGCAATAGTGACTTTCCTTACCAGAAAACAACTCTTGCTCGTAGGAACACAAACTGCGTGTGATTCAACTCCATTTAGGACTGGGAAACAAACGCTAGCTCGCCTTACAAGAAACACACTCTGCTTTAGAGAAAAGATCACTCTTCTACTCTACTGTGTTTGCTATGGGGTCCAAACAGTGAGCTTGCTCAGAACAAAAGAACTGTGCTTCCTACACACAAGGACCATATGTAGTTCAACTCTGCTTAGGAAACTGACAAGAACAGTATCTCCTCTTCAGTCCGATACACTGTACTTGCTGGGAACAGACGCGAGTGCTATTTGCACTGTGTATGGCAATGACAGCACAATAGTGACTCTCCTTACCAGAAAACAACTCTTGCTCGTAGGAACACAAACTGCATGTGATTCAACGCCATTTAGGATTGGGAAACAAATGCTAGCTCGCCTTACAAGAAACACTCTCTGCTTTTTAGAAAAGAGCACTCTTCTACTCTACTGTGTTTCCTATGGGGTCCAAACAGTGAGCTTGCTCAGAACAAAAGAACTGTGCTTCCTACACACATGGACCATATCTAGTTCAACTCTGCTTAGGAAACTGACAAGAACAGTAGCTCCTATTCAGTCCAATACACTGTACATGCTGGGAACAGACGCGAGTGCTATTTGCACTGTGTATGGCATTTGGAGCACAATAGTGACATTTCTTACCAGAAAACAACTCTTGCTCATAGGAACAAAAACTGCATGTGACTCAAATCCATTTAGGACTGGGAAACAAACGTGAGCTCGCCTTACAAGAAACACACTCTGCTTTAGAGAAAAGAGCACTCTTCTACTCTACTGTGTTTCCTACAGGGCCAGAACAGTGAGCTTGCTCAGAAAAAAAGAACTGTGCTTCCTACAAACGGGCCATATCTAGTTCAACTCTGCTTAGGAAACTGACAAGAACAGTAGCTCCTCTTCAGTCCGATACACTGTTCATGCTGAGAACAGACGCGAGTGCTATTTGAACTGTGAATCGCAATTGGAGCACAATAGTGACTCGTCTTACCAGAAAACAACTCTTGCTGGTAGGACAAAAAACTGCATGTGACTCAACTCCATTTACGACTATGAAACAAACTCTAGCTCGCCTTAGAAGAACCACACTCTGCTTTTGAGAAAAGAGCACTCTTCTACTCTACTGTTTTTCCTCTAGGGCCAGAACAGTGAGCGTGCTCAGAACAAATGAACTGTGCTTCCTAGACACACGGGCCATATCTAGTTCAACTCTGCTTAGGAAACTGAGAAGAACAGTAGCTCCTCTTCAGTCCAATACACTGTACTTGCTGGGAACAGATGCCAGTGCTATTTGCACTTTGTATGGCAATGGGAGCGCAATAGTGACTTTCCTTACCAGAAAACAACTCTTGCTCGTAGGAATACAAACTGCATGTGATTCAACTCCATTTAGGACTGGGAAACAAACGCTAGCTCGCCTTACAAGAAACACACTCTGCTTTAGAGAAAAGAGCACTCTTCTACTCTACTGTGTTTGCTATGGGGTCCAAACTGTGAGCTTGCTCAGAACAAAAGAACTGTGCTTCCTACACACAAGGACCATATGTAGTTCAACTCTGCTTAGGAAACTGACAAGAACAGTATCTCCTCTTCAGTCCGACACACTGTACTTGCTGGAAACAGACGCGAGAGCTATTTGCACTGTGTATGGCAATGACAGCGAAATAGTGACTCTCCTTACCAGAAAACAACTCTTGCTCGTAGGAACACAAACTGCATGTGATTCAACGCCATTTAGGACTGGGAAACAAATGCTAGCTCGCCTTACAAGAAACACTCTCTGCTTTTTAGAAAAGAGCACTCTTCTACTCTACTGTGTTTCCTATGGGGTCCAAACAGTGAGCTTGCTCAGAACAAAAGAACTGTGCTTCCTACACACATGGACCATATCTAGTTCAACTCTGCTTAGGAAACTGACAAGAACAGTAGCTCCTATTCAGTCCAATACACTGTACATGCTGGGAACAGACGCGAGTGCTATATGCACTGTGTATGGCATTTGGAGCACAATAGTAACATTTCTTACCAGAAAACAACTCTTGCTCATAGGAACAAAAACTGCATGTGACTCAAATCCATTTAGGACTGGGAAACAAACGTGAGCTCGCCTTACAAGAAACACACTCTGCTTTAGAGAAAAGAGCACTCTTCTACTCTACTGTGTTTCCTATAGGGCCAGAACAGTGAGCTTGCTCAGAAAAAAAGAACTGTGCTTCCTACAAACGGGCCATATCTAGTTCAACTCTGCTTAGGAAACTGACAAGAACAGTAGCTCCTCTTCAGTCCGATACACTGTTCATGCTGAGAACAGACGCGAGTGCTATTTGAACTGTGAATCGCAATTGGAGCACAATAGTGACTCGTCTTACCAGAAAACAACTCTTGCTCGTAGGACAAAAAACTGCATGTGACTCAACTCCATTTACGACTATGAAACAAACTCTAGCTCGCCTTAGAAGAACCACACTCTGCTTTTGAGAAATGAGCACTCTTCTACTCTACTGTGTTTCCTCTAGGGCCAGAAGAGTGAGCTTGCTCAGAACAAATGAACTGTGCTTCCCAGACACACGGGCCATATCTAGTTCAACTCTGCTTAGGAAACTGAGAAGAACAGTAGCTCCTCTTCAGTCCAATACACTGTACTTGCTGGGAACAGATGCCAGTTCTATTTGCACTGTGTATGGCAATGGGAGCGCAATAGTGACTTTCCTTACCAGAAAACAACTCTTGCTCGTAGGAATACAAACTGCATGTGATTCAACTCCATTTAGGACTGGGAAACAAACGCTAGCTCGCCTTACAAGAAACACACTCTGCTTTAGAGAAAAGAGCACTCTTCTACTCTACTGTGTTTGCTATGGGGTCCAAACTGTGAGCTTGCTCAGAACAAAAGAACTGTGCTTCCTACACACAAGGACCATATGTAGTTCAACTCTGCTTAGGAAACTGACAAGAACAGTATCTCCTCTTCAGTCCGATACACTGTAGTTGCTGAAAACAGACGCGAGTGCTATTTGCACTGTGTATGGCAATGACAGCGCAATAGTGACTCTCCTTACCAGAAAACAACTCTTGCTCATAGGAACACAACCTGCATGTGATTCAGCGCCATTTAGGAATGGGAAACAAATGCTAGCTCGCCTTACAAGAAACACTCTCTGCTTTTTAGAAAAGAGCACTCTTCTACTCTACTGTGTTTCCTATGGGGTCCAAACAGTGAGCTTGCTCAGAACAAAAGAACTGTGCTTCCTACACACATGGACCATATCTAGTTCAACTCTGCTTAGGAAACTGACAAGAACAGTAGCTCCTATTCAGTCCAATACACTGTACATGCTGGGAACAGACGCGAGTGCTATTTGCACTGTGTATGGCATTTGGAGCCCAATAGTGACTTTTCTTACCAGAAAACAACTTTTGCTCATAGGAACAAAAACTGCATGTGACTCAAATCCATTTAGGACTGGGAAACAAACGTGAGCTCGCCTTACAAGAAACACACTCTGCTTTATAGAAAAGAGCACTCTTCTACTCTACTGTGTTTCCTATAGGGCCAGAACAGTGATCTTGCTCAGAACATAATAACTGTGCTTCCTAAACACACGGGCCATATCTAGTTCAACTCTGCTTAGGAAACTGACAAGAACAGTAGCTCCTCTTCAGTCCGATACACTGTACTTGCTGGGAACAGACGCGATTGCTATTTGCACTGTGTATGGCAAAAGGAGCGCAATAGTGACTTTCCTTACCCGAAAACAACTCTTGCTCGTAGGACCAGAAACTGCATGTGATTCAACTCCATTTAGGACTGGGAAACAAATGATAGCTTGCCTTACAAAAAACACACTCTGCTTTTGAGAAAAGAGCACTCTTCTACTCTACTGTGTTTCCTTTTGGGTCCGAACAGTGAGATTGCTCAGAACAAAAGAACTGTGCTTCCTACACACACGGCCATATCTAGTTCAATTCTGCTTAGGAACCTGACAAGAACAGTAGATCCTCTTCAGTCCAATACACTGTGCTTGCTGGGAACAGACGCCAGTGCTATTTGTCCTGTGTATGGCAATGGCAGCGCAATAGTGACTCTTCTTACCATAAAACAACTCTTGCTCGTATGACCAGAAACTGCATGTGATTCAACTCCATTTAAGACTGGGAAACAAACGCTAGCTCGCCTTACAAGAAACACACTCTGCTTTAGAGAAAAGAGCACTCTTCTATTCTACTGTGTTTCCTATAGGGCCAGAACAGTGAGCTTGCTCAGAACAAAAGAACTGTGCTTCCTACAAACGGGCCATATCTAGTTCAACTCTGCTTAGGACACTGACAAGAACAGTAGCTCCTCTTCAGTCCGATACACTGTACTGGCTGGGAACAGACGCGATTGCTTTTTGCACTGTGGATGGCCATTGGAGCGCAATAGTGACTTTCCTTACCCGAAAACAACTCTTGCTCGTAGGACCAGAAACTGCATGTGATTCAACTCCATTTAGGACTGGGAAACAAACGCTAGCTCGCCTTACAAGAAACACACTCTGCTTTTGAGAAAAGAGCACTCTTCTACTCTACTGTGTTTCCTATGGGGACCGAACAGTGAGCTTGCTCAGAACAAAAGAACTGTGCTTCCTACACACACGGCCATATCTAGTTCAATTCTGCTTAGGAACCTGACAAGAACAGTAGATCCTCTTCAGTCCAATACACTGTACTTGCTGCGAACAGACGCCAGTGCTATTGGTCCTGTGTGTGGCAATGGAAGCACAATAGTGACGATTTTTACCATAAAACAACTCTTGCTCGTAGGACAGAAACTGCATGTGATTCCACTCCATTTAGAACTGGGAAACAAACGCTAGCTCGCCTTACAAGAAACACAATCTGCTTTAGAGAAAAGAGCACTCTTCTACTCTACTGTGTTTCCTATGGGGTCCAAACAGTGAGCTTGCTCAGAACAAAAGAACTGTGCTTCCTACACACAAGGACCATATGTAGTTCAACTCTGCTTAGGAAACTGACAAGAACAGTATCTCCTCTTCAGTCCGATACACTGTACTTGCTGAAAACAGACGCGAGTGCTATTTGCACTGTGTATGGCAATGACAGCGCAATAGTGACTCTCCTTACCAGAAAACAACTCTTGCTCGTAGGAACACAACCTGCATGTGATTCAACGCCATTTAGGACTGGGAAACAAATGCTAGCTCGCCTTACAAGAAACACTCTCTGCTTTTTAGAAAAGAGCACTCTTCTACTCTACTGTGTTTCCTATGGGGTCCAAACAGTGAGCTTGCTCAGAACAAAAGAACTGTGCTTCCTACACACATGGACCATATCTAGTTCAACTCTGCTTAGGAAACTGACAAGAACAGTAGCTCCTATTCAGTCCAATACACTGTACATGCTGGGAACAGACGCGAGTGCTATTTGCACTGTGTATGGCATTTGGAGCACAATAGTGACTTTTCTTACCAGAAAACAACTTTTGCTCATAGGAACAAAAACTGCATGTGACTCAAATCCATTTAGGACTGGGAAACAAACGTGAGCTCGCCTTACAAGAAACACACTCTGCTTTATAGAAAAGAGCACTCTTCTACTCTACTGTGTTTCCTATAGGGCCAGAACAGTGATCTTGCTCAGAACATAATAACTGTGCTTCCTAAACACACGGGCCATATCTAGTTCAACTCTGCTTAGGAAACTGACAAGAACAGTAGCTCCTCTTCAGTCCGATACACTGTACTTGCTGGGAACATACGCGATTGCTATTTGCACTGTGTATGGCAAAAGGAGCGCAATAGTGACTTTCCTTACCCGAAAACAACTCTTGCTCGTAGGACCAGAAACTGCATGTGATTCAACTCCATTTAGGACTGGGAAACAAACAATAGCTTGCCTTACAAAAAACACACTCTGCTTTTGAGAAAAGAGCACTCTTCTACTCTACTGTGTTTCCTTTTGGGTCCGAACAGTGAGATTGCTCAGAACAAAAGAACTGTGCTTCCTACACACACGGCCATATCTCGTTCAATTCTGCTTAGGAACCTGACAAGAACAGTAGATCCTCTTCAGTCCAATACACTGTGCTTGCTGGGAACAGACGCCAGTGCTATTTGTCCTGTGTATGGCAATGGCAGCGCAATAGTGACTGTTCTTACCATAAAACAACTCTTGCTCGTATGACCAGAAACTGCATGTGATTCAACTCCATTTAAGACTGGGAAACAAACGCTAGCTCGCCTTACAAGAAACACACTCTGCTTTAGAGAAAAGAGCACTCTTCTATTCTACTGTGTTTCCTATAGGGCCAGAACAGTGAGCTTGCTCAGAACAAAAGAACTGTGCTTCCTACAAACGGGCCATATCTAGTTCAACTCTGCTTAGGACACTGACAAGAACAGTAGCTCCTCTTCAGTCCGATACACTGTACTTGCTGGGAACAGACTCGATTGCTATTTGCACTGTGGATGGCAATTGGAGCGCAATAGTGACTTTCCTTACCCGAAAACAACTCTTCCTCGTAGGACCAGAAACTGCATGTGATTCAACTCCATTTAGGACTGGGAAACAAACGCTAGCTCGCCTTACAAGAAACACACTCTGCTTTTGAGAAAAGAGCACTCTTCTACTCTACTGTGTTTCCTATGGGGACCGAACAGTGAGCTTGCTCAGAACAAAAGAACTGTGCTTCCTACACACACGGCCATATCTAGTTCAATTCTGCTTAGGAACCTGACAAGAACAGTAGATCCTCTTCAGTCCAATACACTGTACTTGCTGCGAACAGACGCCAGTGCTATTGGTCCTGTGTGTGGCAATGGAAGCACAATAGTGACGATTTTTACCATAAAACAACTCTTGCTCGTAGGACAGAAACTGCATGTGATTCCACTCCATTTAGGACTGGGAAACAAACGCTAGCTCGCCTTACAAGAAACACAATCTGCTTTAGAGAAAAGAGCACTCTTCTACTCTACTGTGTTTCCTATGGGGTCCAAACAGTGAGCTTGCTCAGAACAAAAGAACTGTGCTTCCTACACACAAGGACCATATGTAGTTCAACTCTGCTTAGGAAACTGACAAGAACAGTAGCTCCTATTCAGTCCAATACACTGTACTTGCTGGGAAAAGACACGAGGGCTATTTGCACTGTGTATGGCAATGGGAGCTCAATAGTGACTTTCCTTACCAGAAAACAACTCTTGTTCGTAGGACCAGAAACTGCATGTGATTCAACTCAATTTAGGACTAGGAAACAAACGCTAGCTCGCCTTAGAAGAAACACACTCTGCTTTTGAGAAAAGAGCACTCTTCTACTCTACTGTGTTTCCTATAGGGCTAGAACAGTGAGCTTGCTCAGAACATAAGAACTGTGCTTTCTACACACACGGTCCTTATCTAGTTCAACTCTGCTTAGGAAAATGACAAGAACATTAGATCCTCTTCAGTCCGATACACTGTACTTGCTGGGAACAGACGCGAGTGCTATTTGCACTGTGTATGGCATTTGGAGCGCAATAGTGACTCTTCTTACCTGAAAACAACTCTTGCTCGTAGGACAAAAAACTGCATGTGACTCAACTCCATTTACGACTATGAAACAAACTCTAGCTCGCCTTAGAAGAACCACACTCTGCTTTTGAGAAAAGAGCACTCGTCTACTCTACTGTGTTTCCTCTAGGGCCAGAACAGTGAGCTTGCTCAGAACAAATGAACTGTGCTTCCTAGACACACGGGCCATATCTAGTTCAACTCTGCTTAGGAAACTGAGAAGAACAGTAGCTCCTCTTCAGTCCAATACACTGTACTTGATGGGAACAGATGCCAGTGCTATTTGCACTGTGTATGGCAATGGGAGCGCAATAGTGACTTTCCTTACCAGAAAACAACTCTTGCTCGTAGGAACACAAACTGCGTGTGATTCAACTCCATTTAGGACTGGGAAACAAACGCTAGCTCGCCTTACAAGAAACACACTCTGCTTTAGAGAAAAGATCACTCTTCTACTCTACTGTGTTTGCTATGGGGTCCAAACAGTGAGCTTGCTCAGAACAAAAGAACTGTGCTTCCTACACACAAGGACCATATGTAGTTCAACTCTGCTTAGGAAACTGACAAGAACAGTATCTCCTCTTCAGTCCGATACACTGTACTTGCTGGGAACAGACGCGAGTGCTATTTGCACTGTGTATGGCAATGACAGCACAATAGTGACTCTCCTTACCAGAAAACAACTCTTGCTCGTAGGAACACAAACTGCATGTGATTCAACGCCATTTAGGATTGGGAAACAAATGCTAGCTCGCCTTACAAGAAACACTCTCTGCTTTTTAGAAAAGAGCACTCTTCTACTCTACTGTGTTTCCTATGGGGTCCAAACAGTGAGCTTGCTCAGAACAAAAGAACTGTGCTTCCTACACACATGGACCATATCTAGTTCAACTCTGCTTAGGAAACTGACAAGAACAGTAGCTCCTATTCAGTCCAATACACTGTACATGCTGGGAACAGACGCGAGTGCTATTTGCACTGTGTATGGCATTTGGAGCACAATAGTGACATTTCTTACCAGAAAACAACTCTTGCTCATAGGAACAAAAACTGCATGTGACTCAAATCCATTTAGGACTGGGAAACAAACGTGAGCTCGCCTTACAAGAAACACACTCTGCTTTAGAGAAAAGAGCACTCTTCTACTCTACTGTGTTTCCTACAGGGCCAGAACAGTGAGCTTGCTCAGAAAAAAAGAACTGTGCTTCCTACAAACGGGCCATATCTAGTTCAACTCTGCTTAGGAAACTGACAAAAACAGTAGCTCCTCTTCAGTCCGATACACTGTTCATGCTGAGAACAGACGCGAGTGCTATTTGAACTGTGAATCGCAATTGGAGCACAATAGTGACTCGTCTTACCAGAAAACAACTCTTGCTCGTAGGACAAAAAACTGCATGTGACTCAACTCCATTTACGACTATGAAACAAACTCTAGCTCGCCTTAGAAGAACCACACTCTGCTTTTGAGAAAAGAGCACTCTTCTACTCTACTGTGTTTCCTCTAGGGCCAGAACAGTGAGCGTGCTCAGAACAAATGAACTGTGCTTCCTAGACACACGGGCCATATCTAGTTCAACTCTGCTTAGGAAACTGAGAAGAACAGTAGCTCCTCTTCAGTCCAATACACTGTACTTGCTGGGAACAGATGCCAGTGCTATTTGCACTTTGTATGGCAATGGGAGCGCAATAGTGACTTTCCTTACCAGAAAACAACTCTTGCTCGTAGGAATACAAACTGCATGTGATTCAACTCCATTTAGGACTGGGAAACAAACGCTAGCTCGCCTTACAAGAAACACACTCTGCTTTAGAGAAAAGAGCACTCTTCTACTCTACTGTGTTTGCTATGGGGTCCAAACTGTGAGCTTGCTCAGAACAAAAGAACTGTGCTTCCTACACACAAGGACCATATGTAGTTCAACTCTGCTTAGGAAACTGACAAGGACAGTATCTCCTCTTCAGTCCGACACACTGTACTTGCTGGAAACAGACGCGAGTGCTATTTGCACTGTGTATGGCAATGACAGCGAAATAGTGACTCTCCTTACCAGAAAACAACTCTTGCTCGTAGGAACACAAACTGCATGTGATTCAACGCCATTTAGGACTGGGAAACAAATGCTAGCTCACCTTACAAGAAACACTCTCTGCTTTTTAGAAAAGAGCACTCTTCTACTCTACTGTGTTTCCTATGGGGTCCAAACAGTGAGCTTGCTCAGAACAAAAGAACTGTGCTTCCTACACACATGGACCATATCTAGTTCAACTCTGCTTAGGAAACTGACAAGAACAGTAGCTCCTATTCAGTCCAATACACTGTACATGCTGGGAACAGACGCGAGTGCTATATGCACTGTGTATGGCATTTGGAGCACAATAGTGACATTTCTTACCAGAAAACAACTCTTGCTCGTAGGACAAAAAACTGCATGTGACTCAACTCCATTTACGACTATGAAACAAACTCTAGCTCGCCTTAGAAGAACCACACTCTGCTTTTGAGAAATGAGCACTCTTCTACTCTACTGTGTTTCCTCTAGGGCCAGAACAGTGAGCTTGCTCAGAACAAATGAACTGTGCTTCCTAGACACACGGGCCATATCTAGTTCAACTCTGCTTAGGAAACTGAGAAGAACAGTAGCTCCTCTTCAGTCCAATACACTGTACTTGCTGGGAACAGATGCCAGTTCTATTTGCACTGTGTATGGCAATGGGAGCGCAATAGTGACTTTCCTTACCAGAAAACAACTCTTGCTCGTAGGAATACAAACTGCATGTGATTCAACTCAATTTAGGACTGGGAAACAAACGCTAGCTCGCCTTACAAGAAACACACTCTGCTTTAGAGAAAAGAGCACTCTTCTACTCTACTGTGTTTGCTATGGGGTCCAAACAGTGAGCTTGCTCAGAACAAAAGAACTGTGCTTCCTACACACAAGGACCATATGTAGTTCAACTCTGCTTAGGAAACTGACAAGAACAGTATCTCCTCTTCAGTCCGATACACTGTACTTGCTGAAAACAGACGCGAGTGCTATTTGCACTGTGTATGGCAATGACAGCGCAATAGTGACTCTCCTTACCAGAAAACAACTCTTGCTCATAGGAACACAACCTGCATGTGATTCAGCGCCATTTAGGACTGGGAAACAAATGCTAGCTCGCCTTACAAGAAACACTCTCTGCTTTTTAGAAAAGAGCACTCTTCTACTCTACTGTGTTTCCTATGGGGTCCAAACAGTGAGCTTGCTCAGAACAAAAGAACTGTGCTTCCTACACACATGGACCATATCTAGTTCAACTCTGCTTAGGAAACTGACAAGAACAGTAGCTCCTATTCAGTCCAATACACTGTACATGCTGGGAACAGATGCGAGTGCTATTTGCACTGTGTATGGCATTTGGAGCACAATAGTGACTTTTCTTACCAGAAAACAACTTTTGCTCATAGGAACAAAAACTGCATGTGACTCAAATCCATTTAGGACTGGGAAACAAACGTGAGCTCGCCTTACAAGAAACACACTCTGCTTTATAGAAAAGAGCACTCTTCTACTCTACTGTGTTTCCTATAGGGCCAGAACAGTGATCTTGCTCAGAACATAATAACTGTGCTTCCTAAACACACGGGCCATATCTAGTTCAACTCTGCTTAGGAAACTGACAAGAACAGTAGTTCCTCTTCAGTCCGATACACTGTACTTGCTGGGAACAGACGCGATTGCTATTTGCACTGTGTATGGCAAAAGGAGCGCAATAGTGACTTTCCTTACCCGAAAACAACTCTTGCTCGTAGGACCAGAAACTGCATGTGATTCAACTCCATTTAGGACTGGGAAACAAATGATAGCTTGCCTTACAAAAAACACACTCTGCTTTTGAGAAAAGAGCACTCTTCTACTCTACTGTGTTTCCTTTTGGGTCCGAACAGTGAGATTGCTCAGAACAAAAGAACTGTGCTTCCTACACACACGGCCATATCTAGTTCAATTCTGCTTAGGAACCTGACAAGAACAGTAGATCCTCTTCAGTCCAAAACACTGTGCTTGCTGGGAACAGACGCCAGTGCTATTTGTCCTGTGTATGGCAATGGCAGCGCAATAGTGACTCTTCTTACCATAAAACAACTCTTGCTCGTATGACCAGAAACTGCATGTGATTCAACTCCATTTAAGACTGGGAAACAAACGCTAGCTCGCCTTACAAGAAACACACTCTGCTTTAGAGAAAAGAGCACTCTTCTATTCTACTGTGTTTCCTATAGGGCCAGAACAGTGAGCTTGCTCAGAACAAAAGAACTGTGCTTCCTACAAACGGGCCATATCTAGTTCAACTCTGCTTAGGACACTGACAAGAACAGTAGCTCCTCTTCAGTCCGATACACTGTACTTGCTGGGAACAGACGCGATTGCTATTTGCACTGTGGATGGCCATTGGAGCGCAATAGTGACTTTCCTTACCCGAAAACAACTCTTGCTCGTAGGACCAGAAACTGCATGTGATTCAACTCCATTTAGGACTGGGAAACAAACACTAGCTCGCCTTACAAGAAACACACTCTGCTTTTGAGAAAAGAGCACTCTTCTACTCTACTGTGTTTCCTATGGGGACCGAACAGTGAGCTTGCTCAGAACAAAAGAACTGTGCTTCCTACACACACAGCCATATCTAGTTCAATTCTGCTTAGGAACCTGACAAGAACAGTAGATCCTCTTCAGTCCAATACACTGTACTTGCTGCGAACAGACACCAGTGCTATTGGTCCTGTGTGTGGCAATGGAAGCACAATAGTGACGATTTTTACCATAAAACAACTCTTGCTCGTAGGACAGAAACTGCATGTGATTCCACTCCATTTAGGACTGGGAAACAAACGCTAGCTCGCCTTACAAGAAACACAATCTGCTTTAGAGAAAAGAGCACTCTTCTACTCTACTGTGTTTCCTATGGGGTCCAAACAGTGAGCTTGCTCAGAACAAAAGAACTGTGCTTCCTACACACAAGGACCATATGTAGTTCAACTCTGCTTAGGAAACTGACAAGAACAGTATCTCCTCTTCAGTCCGATACACTGTACTTGCTGAAAACAGACGCGAGTGCTATTTGCACTGTGTATGGCAATGACAGCGCAATAGTGACTCTCCTTACCAGAAAACAACTCTTGCTCGTAGGAACACAACCTGCATGTGATTCAACGCCATTTAGGACTGGGAAACAAATGCTAGCTCGCCTTACAAGAAACACTCTCTGCTTTTTAGAAAAGAGCACTCTTCTACTCTACTGTGTTTCCTATGGGGTCCAAACAGTGAGCTTGCTCAGAACAAAAGAACTGTGCTTCCTACACACATGGACCATATCTAGTTCAACTCTGCTTAGGAAACTGACAAGAACAGTAGCTCCTATTCAGTCCAATACACTGTACATGCTGGGAACAGACGCGAGTGCTATTTGCACTGTGTATGGCATTTGGAGCACAATAGTGACTTTTCTTACCAGAAAACAACTTTTGCTCATAGGAACAAAAACTGCATGTGACTCAAATCCATTTAGGACTGGGAAACAAACGTGAGCTCGCCTTACAAGAAACACACTCTGCTTTATAGAAAAGAGCACTCTTCTACTCTACTGTGTTTCCTATAGGGCCAGAACAGTGATCTTGCTCAGAACATAATAACTGTGCTTCCTAAACACACGGGCCATATCTAGTTCAACTCTGCTTAGGAAACTGACAAGAACAGTAGCTCCTCTTCAGTCCGATACACTGTACTTGCTGGGAACAGACGCGATTGCTATTTGCACTGTGTATGGCAAAAGGAGCGCAATAGTGACTTTCCTTACCGGAAAACAACTCTTGCTCGTAGGACCAGAAACTGCATGTGTTTCAACTCCATTTAGGACTGGGAAACAAATGATAGCTTGCCTTACAAAAAACACACTCTGCTTTTGAGAAAAGAGCACTCTTCTACTCTACTGTGTTTCCTTTTGGGTCCGAACAGTGAGATTGCTCAGAACAAAAGAACTGTGCTTCCTACACACACGGCCATATCTAGTTCAATTCTGCTTAGGAACCTGACAAGAACAGTAGATCCTCTTCAGTCCAATACACTGTGCTTGCTGGGAACAGACGCCAGTGCTATTTGTCCTGTGTATGGCAATGGCAGCGCAATAGTGACTCTTCTTACCATAAAACAACTCTTGCTCGTATGACCAGAAACTGCATGTGATTCAACTCCATTTAAGACTGGGAAACAAACGCTAGCTCGCCTTACAAGAAACACACTCTGCTTTAGAGAAAAGAGCACTCTTCTATTCTACTGTGTTTCCTATAGGGCCAGAACAGTGAGCTTGCTCAGAACAAAAGAACTGTGCTTCCTACAAACGGGCCATATCTAGTTCAACTCTGCTTAGGACACTGACAAGAACAGTAGCTCCTTTTCAGTCCGATACACTGTACTTGCTGGGAACAGACGCGATTGCTATTTGCACTGTGGATGGCAATTGGAGCGCAATAGTGACTTTCCTTACCCGAAAACAACTCTTGCTCGTAGGACCAGAAACTGCATGTGATTCAACTCCATTTAGGACTGGGAAACAAACGCTAGCTCGCCTTACAAGAAACACACTCTGCTTTTGAGAAAAGAGCACTCTTCTACTCTACTGTGTTTCCTATGGGGACCGAACAGTGAGCTTGCTCAGAACAAAAGAACTGTGCTTCCTACACACACGGCCATATCTAGTTCAATTCTGCTTAGGAACCTGACAAGAACAGTAGATCCTCTTCAGTCCAATACACTGTACTTGCTGCGAACAGACGCCAGTGCTATTGGTCCTGTGTGTGGCAATGGAAGCACAATAGTGACGATTTTTACCATAAAACAACTCTTGCTCGTAGGACAGAAACTGCATGTGATTCCACTCCATTTAGGACTGGGAAACAAACGCTAGCTCGCCTTACAAGAAACACAATCTGCTTTAGAGAAAAGAGCACTCTTCTACTCTACTGTGTTTCCTATGGGGTCCAAACAGTGAGCTTGCTCAGAACAAAAGAACTGTGCTTCCTACACACAAGGACCATATGTAGTTCAACTCTGCTTAGGAAACTGACAAGAACAGTAGCTCCTATTCAGTCCAATACACTGTACTTGCTGGGAAAAGACACGAGGGCTATTTGCACTGTGTATGGCAATGGGAGCTCAATAGTGACTTTCCTTACCAGAAAACAACTCTTGTTCGTAGGACCAGAAACTGCATGTGATTCAACTCAATTTAGGACTAGGAAACAAACGCTAGCTCGCCTTAGAAGAAACACACTCTGCTTTTGAGAAAAGAGCACTCTTCTACTCTACTGTGTTTCCTATAGGGCTAGAACAGTGAGCTTGCTCAGAACATAAGAACTGTGCTTTCTACACACACGGTCCTTATCTAGTTCAACTCTGCTTAGGAAAATGACAAGAACATTAGATCCTCTTCAGTCCGATACACTGTACTTGCTGGGAACAGACGCGAGTGCTATTTGCACTGTGTATGGCATTTGGAGCGCAATAGTGACTCTTCTTACCTGAAAACAACTCTTGCTCGTAGGACAAAAAACTGCATGTGACTCAACTCCATTTACGACTATGAAACAAACTCTAGCTCGCCTTAGAAGAACCACACTCTGCTTTTGAGAAAAGAGCACTCGTCTACTCTACTGTGTTTCCTCTAGGGCCAGAACAGTGAGCTTGCTCAGAACAAATGAACTGTGCTTCCTAGACACACGGGCCATATCTAGTTCAACTCTGCTTAGGAAACTGAGAAGAACAGTAGCTCCTCTTCAGTCCAATACACTGTACTTGATGGGAACAGATGCCAGTGCTATTTGCACTGTGTATGGCAATGGGAGCGCAATAGTGACTTTCCTTACCAGAAAACAACTCTTGCTCGTAGGAACACAAACTGCGTGTGATTCAACTCCATTTAGGACTGGGAAACAAACGCTAGCTCGCCTTACAAGAAACACACTCTGCTTTAGAGAAAAGAGCACTCTTCTACTCTACTGTGTTTGCTATGGGGTCCAAACAGTGAGCGTGCTCAGAACAAAAGAACTGTGCTTCCTACACACAAGGACCATATGTATTTCAACTCTGCTTAGGAAACTGACAAGAACAGTATCTCCTCTTCAGTCCGATACACTGTACTTGCTGGGAACAGACGCGAGTGCTATTTGCACTGTGTATGGCAATGACAGCGCAATAGTGACTCTCCTTACCAGAAAACAACTCTTGCTCGTAGGAACACAAACTGCATGTGATTCAACGCCATTTAGGACTGGGAAACAAATGCTAGCTCGCCTTACAAGAAACACTCTCTGCTTTTTAGAAAAGAGCACTCTTCTACTCTACTGTGTTTCCTATGGGGTCCAAACAGTGAGCTTGCTCAGAACAAAAGAACTGTGCTTCCTACACACATGGACCATATCTAGTTCAACTCTGCTTAGGAAACTGACAAGAACAGTAGCTCCTATTCAGTCCAATACACTGTACATGCTGGGAACAGACGCGAGTGCTATTTGCACTGTGTATGGCATTTGGAGCACAATAGTGACTTTTCTTACCAGAAAACAACTCTTGCTCATAGGAACAAAAACTGCATGTGACTCAAATCCATTTAGGACTGGGAAACAAACGTGAGCTCGCCTTACAAGAAACACACTCTGCTTTATAGAAAAGAGCACTCTTCTACTCTACTGTGTTTCCTATAGGGCCAGAACAGTGAGCTTGCTCAGAACATAATAACTGTGCTTCCTAAACACACGGGCCATATCTAGTTCAACTCTGCTTAGGAAACTGACAAGAACAGTAGCTCCTCTTCAGTCCGATACACTGTACTTGCTGGGAACAGACGCGAGTGCTTTTTGCACTGTGTATGGCAAAAGGAGCGCAATAGTGACTTTCCTTACCAGAAAACAACTCTTGCTCGTAGGACCAGAAACTGCATGTGATTCAACTCCATTTAGGACTGGCAAACAAACGATAGCTTGCCTTACAAAAAACACACTCTGCTTTTGAGAAAAGAGCACTCTTCTACTCTACTGTGTTTCCTTTTGGGTCCGAACAGTGAACTTGCTCAGAACAAAAGAACTGTGCTTCCTACACACACGGACATATCTAGTTCAATTCTGCTTAGGAACCTGACAAGAACAGTAGATCCTCTTCAGTCCAATACACTGTGCTTGCTGGGAACAGACGCCAGTGCTATTTGTCCTGTGTATGGCAATGGCAGCGCATAGTGACTCTTCTTACCATAAAACAACTCTTGCTCATAGGACCAGAAACTGCATGTGATTCAACTCCATTTAAGACTGGGAAACAAACGCTAGCTCGCCTTACATGAAACACACTCTGCTTTTGAGAAAAGAGCACTATTCTACTCTACTGTGTTTCCTATGGGGTCCGAACAGTGAGCTTGCTCTGAACAAAAGAACTGTGCTTCCTACACACACGGGCCATATCTAGGTCAACTCTGCTTAGGAAACTGACAAGAACAGGAGCTCCTCTTCAATCCAATACTCTGTACTTGCAGGGAGCAGACGCGAGTGCTATTTGCCCTGTGTGGCAATCAGAGCACAATAGTGACTCTTCATACAAGAAAACAACTCTTGCTCATAAGACAAAAAAACTGCGTGTGACTCAACTCCATTTAGGACTGGGAAACAAACGCAAGCTCGCCTTACAAGAAACACACTCTGCTTTTGAGAAATAAGCACTCTTCTACTCTACTGTGTTTCCTATAGGGACAGAACAGTGAGCTTGCTCAGAACAAAAGAACTGTGCTTCCTACACACACGGCCATATCTAGTTCAATACTGCTTAGGAACCTGACAAGAACAGTAGATCCTCTTCAGTCCAATACACTGTACTTGCTGGGTACAGACGCCAGTGCTATTTGTCCTGTGTATGGCAATGGCAGCGCAATAGTGACTATTCTTAACATAAAACAACTCTTGATCGTAGGACCAGAACCTGCATGTGATTCCCCTCCACTTAGGACTGGGAAACAAACCCGAGCTTGTCTTACAAGAAACACACTCTGCTTTAGAGAAAAGAGCACTCTTCTACTCTACTGTGTTTCCTATAGGGCCAGAACAGTGAGCTTGCTCAGAACATAATAACTGTGCTTCCTACACACACGGGCCATATCTACTTCAACTCTGCTTAGGAAACTGACAAGAATAGTAGCTCCTCTTCAGTCCAATACACTGTACTTGCTGAGAACAGATGCGAGTGCTATTTGCACTGTGTATGGAAATTGGAGCACAATAGTGACTCGTCTTACTAGAAAACAACTCTTGCTCGTAGGACAAAAAACTGCATGTGACTCAACTCCATTTTGGACTGGGAAACAAACTCTAGCTCGCCTTACAAGAAACACACTCTGCTTTTGAGAAAAGGGCACTCTTCTACTCTACTGTGTTTCTATAGGGCCAGAACAGTGAGCTTGCTCAGAACAAATGAATTGTGCTTCCTAGACACACGGGCCATATCTAGTTCAACTCTGCTTAGGAAACTGAGAAGAACAGTAGCTCTTCTTCAGTAGAATACACTGTACTTGCTGGGAACAGACTGGAGTGCTATTTGCACTGTGTATGGCAATGGGAGGGCAATAGTGACTTTCCTTACCAGAAAACATCTCTTGCTCGTAGGTCCAGAATCTGCATGTGATTCAACTCCATTTAGGACTGGGAAACAAAAGCTAGCTCGCCTTACAAGAAACACACTCTGCTTTAGAGAAAAGAGCACTCTTCTACTCTACTGTGTTTCCTATGGGGTCCAAACACTGAGCTTGCTCAGAACAAAAGAACTGTGCTTCCTACACACACGGACCATATGTAGATCAACTCTGCTTAGGAAACTGACAAGAACAGTAGCTCCTCTTCAGACCAATACACTGTAATTGCTGGGAAAAGACGCGAGTGCTATTTGCACTGTGTATTGCAAAGGGAGCACAATAGTATCTTTCCTTACCAGAAAACAACTCTTGCTCGTAGGACCAGAAACTGCATGTGATTCAATTCCATTTAGGACTGGGAAACAAACGCTAGCTGGCCTTACAAAAAACACACTCTGCTTTTGAGAAAAGAGCACTCTTCTACTCTACTGTGTTTCCTATGTGGTCCGAACAGTAAGATTGCTCAGAACAAAAGAACTGTGCTTCCTACACACACGGACATATCTAGTTCAATTCTGCTTAGGAACCTGACAAGAACAGTAGATCCTCTTCAGTCCAATACACTGTGCTTGCTGGGAACAGACGCCAGTGCTATTTGTCCTGTGTATGGCAATGGCAGCGCAATAGTGACTCTTCTTAACATAAAACAACTCTTGCTCATTGGACCAGAAACTGCATGTGATTCAACTCCATTTAAGACTGGGAAACAAACGCTAGCTCGCCTTACAAGAAACACACTCTGCTTTAGAGAAAAGAGCACTCTTCTATTCTACTGTGTTTCCTATAGGGCCAGAACAGTGAGCTTGCTCAGAACAAAAGAAGTGTGCTTCCTACACACACGGGCCATATCTAGTTCAACTCTGCTTAGGACACTGACAAGAACAGTAGTTCCTTTTCAGTCCAATACACTGTGCTTGCTGGGAACAGACGCGAGTGCTATTTGCACTGTGTATGGCATTTGGAGCGCAATAGTGACTCTTCTTACCAGAAAACAACTCTTGCTCGTAGGACAAAAAACTGCATGTGACTCAACTCCATTTAGGACTGGGAAACCAACTCTAGCTCGCCTTACAAGAAACACACTCTGCTTTTGAGAAAAGAGGACTCTTCTACTCTACTGTGTTTCCTGTAGGGCCAGAACAGTGAGCTTGCTCAGAACAAATGAACTGTGCTTCCTAGACACAAGGGCCATATCTAGTTCAACTCTGCTTATGAAACTGACAAGAACAGTAGCTCCTCTTCAGTCCAATACACTGTACTTGCTGGGAACAGACGGGAGGGCTATTTGCACTGTGTATGGCAATGGGAGTGCAATAGTGCCTTTCCTTACCATAAAACAACTCTTGCTCGTAAGACCAGAAACTGCATGTGATTCAACTCCATTTAGTACTGGGAAACAAACGCTAGTTCGCCTTACAAGAAACACACTCTGCTTTTGAGAAAAGAGCACTCTTCTACTCTACTGTGTATCCTTTGGGGTCCGAACAGTGAGCTTGCTCAGAACAAGAAAACTGTGCTTGCTACACACACGGCCATATCTAGTTCAAGTCTGCTTAGGAAACTGACAAGAACGGTAGCACCTATTCAGTCCGATACACTGTACTTGCTGGGAACAGACGCAAGTGCTATTTGCACTGTGTATGGCAATGGGAGCGCAACAGTGACTATCCTTACCAGAAAACACCTCTTGTTTGTAGGACCAGAAACTGCATGTGATTCAACTCCATTTAGGACTAGGAAACAAACGCTAGCTTGCCTTACAGAAACTCACTCTGCTTTAGAGAAAAGAGCACTCTTCTACTCTACTGTGTTTACTATAGGGCCAGAACAGTGAGCTTGCTCAGAACATAAGAACTGTGCTTCCTACACACACGGGCCATATCTAGTTCAATTCTACTTAG
Source organism: Peromyscus eremicus (assembly GCF_949786415.1). Classification (NCBI taxonomy): domain Eukaryota; kingdom Metazoa; phylum Chordata; class Mammalia; order Rodentia; family Cricetidae; genus Peromyscus; species Peromyscus eremicus. The sequence continues at coordinate 130,495 of NW_026734441.1, read as the reverse complement.
GAAACTAACAAAAACAGTAGCTCCTCTTCAGTCCAATACACTGTACTTGCTGGGAACAGACGCGAATGCTATTTTTCCTGTGTATGGCAATGGCAGCACAATAGTGACTCTTCTTACCAGATAACAACTCTTGCTCGTAGTACCAGAAACTGCATGGGATTCAACTCCATTTAGGACTGGGAAACAAAAGCTAGCTCGCCTTACAAGAAACACACTCTGCTTTAGAGAAAAGAGCACTCTTCTACTCTACTATGTTTCCTATGGTGTCCAAACAGTGAGCTTGCTCAGAACAAAAGAACTGTGCTTCATACACACACGGATCATATATAGTTCAACTCTGCTTAGGAAACTGACAAGAACAGTAGATCCTCTTCAGTCCGATAAACTGTACTTGCTTAGAACAGACGCGAGGGCTATTTGCACTGTGTATGGTAAAGGGAGCGCAATAGAGACTTTCCTTACCAGAAAACAACTCTTGCTCGTAGGACCAGAAACTGCATGTGATTCAACTGCGTTTAGGACTGGGAAACAAATGTTAGCTCGACTTACATGAAACACACTCTGCTTTTTAGAAAAGAGCACTCTTCTACTCTACTGTGTTTCCTATGGGGTCCGAACAGTGAGCTTGCTCAGAACAAATGAACTGTGCTTCCTACACACATGGGCCATATCTAGTTCAACTCTGCTTAGGAAACTGACAAGAACAGTAGCTCCTCTTCAGTCTGATACACTGTACTTGGTGGGAACAGATGCAAGTGCTATTTGCACTGTGTGTGGCAATGGGAGCGCAATAGTGACTTTCCTTACCAGAAAACAACTCTTGCTCATAGGACCACAAACTGCATGTGATTCAACTCCATTTATGACTGGGAAACAAAAGCTAGCTCGCCTTACAAGAAACACTCTCTGCTTTTGAGAAAAGAGCACTCTTCTAGTCTACTGTGTTTCCTATGGGGTCCAAAAAGTGAGCTTGCTCAGAACAAAGAACTGTGCTTCCTACACACATGGACCAAATCTAGTTCAACTCTGCTTAGGAAACTGACACGAACAGGAGCTCCTATTCAGTCCAATACACTGTACTTGCTGGGAACAGACGCGAGTGCTATTTGCACTGTGTATGGCATTTGGAGCACAATAGTGACTCTTCTTACCAGAAAACAACTCTTGCTCGTAGGATCAAAAACTGCATGTGACTCAACTCCATTTAGGACTGGGAAACAAACGCTAGCTCGCCTTACAAGAAACACACTCTGCTTTAGAGAAAAGAGCACTCTTCTACTCTACTGTGTTTCCTATCGGGCCAGAACAGTGAGCTTGCTCAGAACATAATAACTGTGCTTCCTAAACAAACGGGCCATATCTAGTTCAACTCTGCTTAGGAAACTGACAAAAACAGTAGCTCCTCTTCAGTCCAATACACTGTACTTGCTGCGTACAGACGCCAGTGCTATTTGTAATGTGTATGGCAATGGCAGCGCAATAGTGACTTTCCTTTCCAGAAAACAACTCTTGCTCGTAGTACCAAAAACTGCATGGGATTCAACTCCATTTAGGACTGGAAAACAAACGCAAGCTTGCCTTACAAGAAACACACTCTGCTTTAGAGAAAAGAGCACTCTTCTACTCTACTCTGTTTCCTATGGGGTCCAAACAGTGAGCTTGCTCAGAACAAAAGAACTGTGCTTCCTACACACACGGATCATATCTACTTCAACTCTGCTTAGGAAACTGACAAGAACAGTAGCACCTATTCAGTCCAATACGCTGTACTTGCTGGGAACAGACGCGAGTGCTATTTGCACTCTGAATGGCAATGGGAGCGCAACGTGACTTTCCTTACCAGAAAACAACTCTTGTTAGTAGGACCAGAAACTGCATGTGATTCAACTCCATTTAGGACTAGGAAACAAACGCTAGCTCGCCTTACAAGAAACACACTCTGCTTTAGAGAAAAGAGCACTCTTCTACTCTACTGTGTTTCCTATGGGGTCCGAACAGTGAGCTTGCTCAGAACAAAAGAATTGTGCTTCCTACACACAAGGACCATATGCAGTTCAACTCTGCTTAGGAAACTGACAAGAACAGTAGCTCCTATTCAGTCCAATACACTGTATTTGCTGGGAAAATACGCGAGTACTATTTGCCCTGAGTATGGCAATGGGAGCGCAATAGTGACTTTCCTTACTAGAAAACAACTCTTGTTCATAGGACCAGAAACTGCATGTGATTCAACTCCATTTAGGACTGGGAAACAAACGCTAGCTCGCCTTACAAGAAACACACTCTGCTTTTGAGAAAAGAGGACTCTTCTACTCTACTGTGTTTCCTGTAGGGCCAGAACAGTGAGCTTGCTCAGAACAAATGAACTGTGCTTCCTAGACACAAGGGCCATATCTAGTTCAACTCTGCTTATGAAACTGACAAGAACAGTAGCTCCTCTTCAGTCCAATACACTGTACTTGCTGGGAACAGACGGGAGGGCTATTTGCACTGTGTATGGCAATGGGAGTGCAATAGTGCCTTTCCTTACCATAAAACAACTCTTGCTCGTAAGACCAGAAACTGCATGTGATTCAACTCCATTTAGTACTGGGAAACAAACGCTAGTTCGCCTTACAAGAAACACACTCTGCTTTTGAGAAAAGAGCACTCTTCTACTCTACTGTGTATCCTTTGGGGTCCGAACAGTGAGCTTGCTCAGAACAAGAAAACTGTGCTTGCTACACACACGGCCATATCTAGTTCAAGTCTGCTTAGGAAACTGACAAGAACAGTAGCACCTATTCAGTCCGATACACTGTACTTGCTGGGAACAGACGCAAGTGCTATTTGCACTGTGTATGGCAATGGGAGCGCAACAGTGACTATCCTTACCAGAAAACACCTCTTGTTTGTAGGACCAGAAACTGCATGTGATTCAACTCCATTTAGGACTAGGAAACAAACGCTAGCTTGCCTTACAAGAAACTCACTCTGCTTTAGAGAAAAGAGCACTCTTCTACTCTACTGTGTTTACTATAGGGCCAGAACAGTGAGCTTGCTCAGAACATAAGAACTGTGCTTCCTACACACACGGGCCATATCTAGTTCAATTCTACTTAGGAAACTAACAAAAACAGTAGCTCCTCTTCAGTCCAATACACTGTACTTGCTGGGAACAGACGCGAATGCTATTTTTCCTGTGTATGGCAATGGCAGCGCAATAGTGACTCTTCTTACCAGATAACAACTCTTGCTCGTAGTACCAGAAACTGCATGGGATTCAACTCCATTTAGGACTGGGAAACAAAAGCTAGCTCGCCTTACAAGAAACACACTCTGCTTTAGAGAAAAGAGCACTCTTCTACTCTACTATGTTTCCTATGGTGTCCAAACAGTGAGCTTGCTCAGAACAAAAGAACTGTGCTTCATACACACACGGATCATATATAGTTCAACTCTGCTTAGGAAACTGACAAGAACAGTAGATCCTCTTCAGTCCGATAAACTGTACTTGCTTAGAACAGACGCGAGGGCTATTTGCACTGTGTATGGTAAAGGGAGCGCAATAGAGACTTTCCTTACCAGAAAACAACTCTTGCTCGTAGGACCAGAAACTGCATGTGATTCAACTGCGTTTAGGACTGGGAAACAAATGTTAGCTCGACTTACATGAAACACACTCTGCTTTTGAGAAAAGAGCACTCTTCTACTCTACTGTGTTTCCTATGGGGTCCGAACAGTGAGCTTGCTCAGAACAAATGAACTGTGCTTCCTACACACATGGGCCATATCTAGTTCAACTCTGCTTAGGAAACTGACAAGAACAGTAGCTCCTCTTCAGTCTGATACACTGTACTTGGTGGGAACAGATGCAAGTGCTGTTTGCACTGTGTGTGGCAATGGGAGCGCAATAGTGACTTTCCTTACCAGAAAACAACTCTTGCTCATAGGACCACAAACTGCATGTGATTCAACTCCATTTATGACTGGGAAACAAAAGCTAGCTCGCCTTACAAGAAACACTCTCTGCTTTTGAGAAAAGAGCACTCTTCTACTCTACTGTGTTTCCTATGGGGTCCAAAAAGTGAGCTTGCTCAGAACAAAGAACTGTGCTTCCTACACACATGGACCAAATCTAGTTCAACTCTGCTTAGGAAACTGACACGAACAGGAGCTCCTATTCAGTCCAATACACTGTACTTGCTGGGAACAGACGCAAGTGCTATTTGCACTGTGTATGGCATTTGGAGCACAATAGTGACTCTTCTTACCAGAAAACAACTCTTGCTCGTAGGATCAAAAACTGCATGTGACTCAACTCCATTTAGGACTGGGAAACAAACGCTAGCTCGCCTTACAAGAAACACACTCTGCTTTAGAGAAAAGAGCACTCTTCTACTCTACTGTGTTTCCTATCGGGCCAGAACAGTGAGCTTGCTCAGAACATAATAACTGTGCTTCCTAAACAAACGGGCCATATCTAGTTCAACTCTGCTTAGGAAACTGACAAAAACAGTAGCTCCTCTTCAGTCCAATACACTGTACTTGCTGCGTACAGACGCCAGTGCTATTTGTAATGTGTATGGCAATGGCAGCGCAATAGTGACTTTCCTTTCCAGAAAACAACTCTTGCTCGTAGTACCAAAAACTGCATGGGATTCAACTCCATTTAGGACTGGAAAACAAACGCAAGCTTGCCTTACAAGAAACACACTCTGCTTTAGAGAAAAGAGCACTCTTCTACTCTACTCTGTTTCCTATGGGGTCCAAACAGTGAGCTTGCTCAGAACAAAAGAACTGTGCTTCCTACACACACGGATCATATCTACTTCAACTCTGCTTAGGAAACTGACAAGAACAGTAGCACCTATTCAGTCCAATACGCTGTACTTGCTGGGAACAGACGCGAGTGCTATTTGCACTCTGAATGGCAATGGGAGCGCAACGTGACTTTCCTTACCAGAAAACAACTCTTGTTAGTAGGACCAGAAACTGCATGTGATTCAACTTCATTTAGGACTAGGAAACAAACGCTAGCTCGCCTTACAAGAAACACACTCTGCTTTAGAGAAAAGAGCACTCTTCTACTCTACTGTGTTTCCTATGGGGTCCGAACAGTGAGCTTGCTCAGAACAAAAGAATTGTGCTTCCTACACACAAGGACCATATGCAGTTCAACTCTGCTTAGGAAACTGACAAGAACAGTAGCTCCTATTCAGTCCAATACACTGTATTTGCTGGGAAAATACGCGAGTACTATTTGCCCTGAGTATGGCAATGGGAGCGCAATAGTGACTTTCCTTACTAGAAAACAACTCTTGTTCATAGGACCAGAAACTGCATGTGATTCAACTCCATTTAGGACTGGGAAACAAACGCTAGCTCGCCTTACAAGAAACACACTCTGCTTTTGAGAAAAGAGGACTCTTCTACTCTACTGTGTTTCCTGTAGGGCCAGAACAGTGAGCTTGCTCAGAACAAATGAACTGTGCTTCCTAGACACAAGGGCCATATCTAGTTCAACTCTGCTTATGAAACTGACAAGAACAGTAGCTCCTCTTCAGTCCAATACACTGTACTTGCTGGGAACAGACGGGAGGGCTATTTGCACTGTGTATGGCAATGGGAGTGCAATAGTGCCTTTCCTTACCATAAAACAACTCTTGCTCGTAAGACCAGAAACTGCATGTGATTCAACTCCATTTAGTACTGGGAAACAAACGCTAGTTCGCCTTACAAGAAACACACTCTGCTTTTGAGAAAAGAGCACTCTTCTACTCTACTGTGTATCCTTTGGGGTCCGAACAGTGAGCTTGCTCAGAACAAGAAAACTGTGCTTGCTACACACACGGCCATATCTAGTTCAAGTCTGCTTAGGAAACTGACAAGAACAGTAGCACCTATTCAGTCCGATACACTGTACTTGCTGGGAACAGACGCAAGTGCTATTTGCACTGTGTATGGCAATGGGAGCGCAACAGTGACTATCCTTACCAGAAAACACCTCTTGTTTGTAGGACCAGAAACTGCATGTGATTCAACTCCATTTAGGACTAGGAAACAAACGCTAGCTTGCCTTACAAGAAACTCACTCTGCTTTAGAGAAAAGAGCACTCTTCTACTCTACTGTGTTTACTATAGGGCCAGAACAGTGAGCTTGCTCAGAACATAAGAACTGTGCTTCCTACACACACGGGCCATATCTAGTTCAATTCTACTTAGGAAACTAACAAAAACAGTAGCTCCTCTTCAGTCCAATACACTGTACTTGCTGGGAACAGACGCGAATGCTATTTTTCCTGTGTATGGCAATGGCAGCGCAATAGTGACTCTTCTTACCAGATAACAACTCTTGCTCGTAGTACCAGAAACTGCATGGGATTCAACTCCATTTAGGACTGGGAAACAAAAGCTAGCTCGCCTTACAAGAAACACACTCTGCTTTAGAGAAAAGAGCACTCTTCTACTCTACTATGTTTCCTATGGTGTCCAAACAGTGAGCTTGCTCAGAACAAAAGAACTGTGCTTCATACACACACGGATCATATATAGTTCAACTCTGCTTAGGAAACTGACAAGAACAGTAGATCCTCTTCAGTCCGATAAACTGTACTTGCTTAGAACAGACGCGAGGGCTATTTGCACTGTGTATGGTAAAGGGAGCGCAATAGAGACTTTCCTTACCAGAAAACAACTCTTGCTCGTAGGACCAGAAACTGCATGTGATTCAACTGCGTTTAGGACTGGGAAACAAATGTTAGCTCGACTTACATGAAACACACTCTGCTTTTGAGAAAAGAGCACTCTTCTACTCTACTGTGTTTCCTATGGGGTCCGAACAGTGAGCTTGCTCAGAACAAATGAACTGTGCTTCCTACACACATGGGCCATATCTAGTTCAACTCTGCTTAGGAAACTGACAAGAACAGTAGCTCCTCTTCAGTCTGATACACTGTACTTGGTGGGAACAGATGCAAGTGCTGTTTGCACTGTGTGTGGCAATGGGAGCGCAATAGTGACTTTCCTTACCAGAAAACAACTCTTGCTCATAGGACCACAAACTGCACGTGATTCAACTCCATTTATGACTGGGAAACAAAAGCTAGCTCGCCTTACAAGAAACACTCTCTGCTTTTGAGAAAAGAGCACTCTTCTACTCTACTGTGTTTCCTATGGGGTCCAAAAAGTGAGCTTGCTCAGAACAAAGAACTGTGCTTCCTACACACATGGACCAAATCTAGTTCAACTCTGCTTAGGAAACTGACACGAACAGGAGCTCCTATTCAGTCCAATACACTGTACTTGCTGGGAACAGACGCAAGTGCTATTTGCACTGTGTATGGCATTTGGAGCACAATAGTGACTCTTCTTACCAGAAAACAACTCTTGCTCGTAGGATCAAAAACTGCATGTGACTCAACTCCATTTAGGACTGGGAAACAAACGCTAGCTCGCCTTACAAGAAACACACTCTGCTTTAGAGAAAAGAGCACTCTTCTACTCTACTGTGTTTCCTATCGGGCCAGAACAGTGAGCTTGCTCAGAACATAATAACTGTGCTTCCTAAACAAACGGGCCATATCTAGTTCAACTCTGCTTAGGAAACTGACAAAAACAGTAGCTCCTCTTCAGTCCAATACACTGTACTTGCTGCGTACAGACGCCAGTGCTATTTGTAATGTGTATGGCAATGGCAGCGCAATAGTGACTTTCCTTTCCAGAAAACAACTCTTGCTCGTAGTACCAAAAACTGCATGGGATTCAACTCCATTTAGGACTGGAAAACAAACGCAAGCTTGCCTTACAAGAAACACACTCTGCTTTAGAGAAAAGAGCACTCTTCTACTCTACTCTGTTTCCTATGGGGTCCAAACAGTGAGCTTGCTCAGAACAAAAGAACTGTGCTTCCTACACACACGGATCATATCTACTTCAACTCTGCTTAGGAAACTGACAAGAACAGTAGCACCTATTCAGTCCAATACGCTGTACTTGCTGGGAACAGACGCGAGTGCTATTTGCACTCTGAATGGCAATGGGAGCGCAACGTGACTTTCCTTACCAGAAAACAACTCTTGTTAGTAGGACCAGAAACTGCATGTGATTCAACTCCATTTAGGACTAGGAAACAAACGCTAGCTCGCCTTACAAGAAACACACTCTGCTTTAGAGAAAAGAGCACTCTTCTACTCTACTGTGTTTCCTATGGGGTCCGAACAGTGAGCTTGCTCAGAACAAAAGAATTGTGCTTCCTACACACAAGGACCATATGCAGTTCAACTCTGCTTAGGAAACTGACAAGAACAGTAGCTCCTATTCAGTCCAATACACTGTATTTGCTGGGAAAATACGCGAGTACTATTTGCCCTGAGTATGGCAATGGGAGCGCAATAGTGACTTTCCTTACTAGAAAACAACTCTTGTTCATAGGACCAGAAACTGCATGTGATTCAACTCCATTTAGGACTAGGAAACAAACGCTAGCTCGCCTTACAAGAAACACACTCTGCTTTTGAGAAAAGAGCACTCTTCTACTCTACTGTGTTTCCTATAGGGCCAGAACAGTGAGCTGGCTCAGAACATAAGAACTGTGCTTCCTACACACACAGGCATTATCTAGTTCAACGCTGCTTACGAAACTGACAAGAACAGCAGCTCCTATTCAGTCCAATACACTGTACTTGCTGGGAACAGATGCGAGTGCTATTTGCACTGTGCATGGCATCTGGAGCGCAATAGTGACTATTCTTACCAGAAAACATCTCTTGCTCGTAGGACCAGAAACTGCATGTGACTCAACTCCATTTAGGACTGGGAAACAAACTCTAGCTCGCCTTACAAGAAACACACTCTGCTTTTGAGAAAAGAGCACTCTTCTACTCTACTGTGTTTCCTATAGGGCCAGAACAGTGAACTTGCTCAGAACATAAGAACTGTGCTTCCTAGACACACGGGCCATACCTAGTTCAACTCTGCTTAGGAAACTGACAAGAACAGTAGCTCCTCTTCAGACCAATACACTGTACTTGCTGGGAACAGACGGGAGTGCTATTTGCACTGTATGTCAATGGGAGCGCAATAGTGACTTTCCTTACCAGAAAACAACTCTTGCTCGTAGGACCGAAATTGCATGTGATTCAACTCCATTTAGGACTGGGAAACAAACGCTGGCTCGCCTTACAAGAAACACACTCTGCTTTAGAGAAAAGAGCACTCTTCTACTCTACTGTGTTTCCTATGGGGTCCAAACAGTGAGCTCGCTCAGAACAAAAGAACTGTGCTTCCTACACACACGGACCATATGTAGATCAACTCTGCTTAGGAAACTGACAAGAACAGTAGCTACTCTTCAGACCAATACACTGTACTTGCTGGGAACAGACGCGAGTGCTATTTGCACTGTGTATGGCATTTGGAGCACAATAGTGACTCTTCTTACCAGAAAACATCTCTTGCTCATAGGACCAAAAACTGCATGTGACTCAACTCCATTTAGGACTGGGAAATAAACACGAGCTCGCCTTACAAGAAACACACTCTGCTTTAGAGAAAAGAGCACTCTTCTACTGTACTGTGTTTCCTATAGGGCCAGAACAGTGAGCTTGCTCAGAACATAATAACTGTGCTTCCTAAACACACGGGCCATATCTAGTTCAACTCTGCTTAGGAAACTGACAAGAACAGTAGCTCCTCTTCAGTTCGATACACTGTACTTGCTGAGAAAAGACGCGAGTGCTATTTGCACTGTGTATGGCAAAGGGAGCGCAATAGTGACTTTCCTTACCAGAAAACAACTCTTGCTCATAGGACCAGAAACTGCATGTGATTCAACTCCGTTTAGGACTGTGAAACAAACATTAGCTTGCCCTACAAAAAACACACTCTGCTTTTTGAAAAGAGCACTCTTCTACTCTACTGTGTTTCTTATGGGGTCCGAACAGTGAGCTTGCTCAGAACAAAAGAACTGTGCTTCCTACACACACGGGCCATATCTAGTTCAACTCTGCTTAGGAAACTGACAAGAACAGGAGCTCCTCTTCAATCCAATACTCTGTACTTGCAGGGAGCAGACGCGAGTGCTATTTGCACTGTGTATGGCAATGAGAGCGCAATAGTGTCTCTTCATACAAGAAAACAACTTTTGCTCGTAGGACAAAAAAACTGCATGTGACTCAACTCCATTTAGGACTGGGAAACAAACCCAAGCTCGCCTTACAAGAAACACACTCTGCTTTTGAGAAAAGAGCACTCATCTACTCTACTGTGTTTCCTATAGGGCCAGAACAGTGAGCTTGCTCAGAACAAAAGAACTGTGCTTCCTACACACACGGCCATATCTAGTTCAATTCTGCTTTAGAACCTGACAAGAACAGTAGATCCTCTTCAGTCCAATACACTGTACTTGCTGGGAACAGACGCCAGTGCTATTTGTCCTGTGTATGGCAATGGCAGCACAATAGTGACTCTTCTTACCATAAAACACCTCTTGATCGTAGGACCAGAAACTGCATGTGATTCCTCTCCATTTAGGACTGGGAAACAAACGCTAGCTCTCCTTACAAGGAACACACTTTGCTTTAGAGAAAAGAGCACTCTTCTACTCTACTGTGTTTCCTATGGGATCCAAACAGTGAGGTTGCTCAGAACAAAAGAACTGTGCTTCCTACACACAAGGACCATATGTAGTTCAACTCTGCTTAAAAAACTGAGAAGAACAGTAGCTCCTCTTCAGTCCAATACACTGTACTTTCTGGGAACAGACTGGAGGGCTATTTGCACTGTGTATGGCAAAGGGAGTGCAATAGTGACTTTCCTTACCAGAAAACAACTCTTGCTCGTAGGACCAGAAACTACATGTGATTCAACTCCATTTAGGACTGGGAAACAAACGCTAGCTCGCCTCACAAGAAACACACTCTGCTTTTGAGAAAAGAGCACTCTTCTACTCTACTGTGTATCCTATGGGGTCCGAACAGTGAGCTTGTTCAGAACAAAAAAACTGTGCTTCCTACACAAACGGCCATATCTAGTTCAAGTCTGCTTAGGAAACTGACAAGAACAGTATCACCTATTCAGTCCAATACACTGTACTTGCTGGGAACAGACGCGAGTGCTATTTGCACTGTGTATGGCAATGGGAGCGCAATAGTGACTCTCCTTACCAGAAAACACCTCTTGCTCGTAGGACCAGAAACTGCATGGGATTCAATTCCATTTAGGACTAGGAAACAAAGGCAAGCTCGCCTTACAAGAAACACACTCTGCTTTAGAGAAAAGAGCACTCTTCTACTCTACTGTGTTTCCTATAGGGCCAGAACAGTGAGCTTGCTCAGAACATGAGAACTGTGCTTCCTACACACACGGGCCACATCTGGTTCAATTCTACTTAGGAAACTAACAAAAACAGTAGCTCCTCTTCAGTCTGATACACTGTACTTGCTGGGAACAGAAGCGAATGCTATTTGTCCTGTGTATGGCAATGGGAGCGCAATAGTGACTTTCCTTACCAGAAAACAACTCTTACTCAAAGGACCACAAACTGCATGTGATTCAACTCCATTTATGACTGGGAAACAAATGCTAGCTCGCCTTACAAGAAACACTCTCTGCTTTTAGAAAAGAGCACTCTTCTACTCTACTGTGTTTCCTATGGGGTCCAAAAAGTGAACTTGCTCAGAACAAAGAACTGTACTTCCTACACACATGGACCATATCTAGTTCAACTCTGCTTAGGAAACTGACAAGAACAGTAGCTCCTATTCAGTCCAATACAATGTACTTGCTGGGAACAGACGCGAGTGCTATTTGCACTGTGTATGGCATTTGGAGCGCAATAGTGACTCTTCTTACCAGAAAACAACTCTTGTTCGTAGGACCAAAAACTGTCTGTGACTCAACTCCATTTAGGACTGGGAAACAAACGCGAGCTCGCCTTACAAGAAACACATTCTGCTTTAGATAAAAGAGCACTCTTCTGCTCTACTGTGTTTCCTATAGGGCCAGAACAGTGAGCTTGCTCAGGACATAATAACTGTGCTTCCTACACACACGGGCCATATCTAGTTCAACTCTGCTTAGGAAACTGACAAGAACAGTAGCTTCTCTTCAGTCTGATACACTGTACTTGCTGAGAACAGATGCGAGTGCTATTTGCACTGTGTATGGAAATTGGAGCACAATAGTGACTCGTCTTACTAGAAAACAACTCTTGCTCGTAGGACAAAAAACTGCATGTGACTCAACTCCATTTAGGACTGGGAAACAAACTCTAGCTCGCCTTACAAGAAACACACTCTGCTTTTGAGAAAAGGGCACTCTTCTACTCTACTGTGTTTCTATAGGGCCAGAACAGTGAGCTTGCTCAGAACAAATGAATTGTGCTTCCTAGACACACGGACCATATCTAGTTCAACTCTACTTGGGAAACTGAGAAGAACAGTAGCTCCTTTTCAGTCCAATACACTGTACTTGCTGGGAACAGACTGGAGTGCTATTTGCACTGTGTATGGCAATGGGAGTGCAATAGTGACTTTCCTTCCCAGAAAACAACTCTTGCTCGTAGGACCAGAAACTACATGTGATTCAACTCCATTTAGGACTGGGAAACAAATGCTAGCTCGCCTTACAAGAAACACACTCTGCTTTTGAGAAAAGAGCACACTTCTACTCTACTGTGTATCCTATGGGGTCCGAACAGTGAGCTTGCTCAGAAAAAAAAAACTGTGCTTCCTACACACACGGCCATATCTAGTTCAAGTCTGCTTAGGAAACTGACAAGAACAGTATCACCTATTCAGTCCAATACACTGTACTTGCTGGGAACAGACGCGAGTGCTATTTGCACTGTGTATGGAAATGGGAGCGCAATAGTGACTCTCCTTACCAGAAAACACCTCTTGCTCGTAGGACCAGAAACTGCATGTGATTCAACTCCATATAGGACTAGGAAACAAACGCAAGCTCGCCTTACAAGAAACACACTCTGCTTTAGAGAAAAGAGCACTCTTCTACTCTACTGTGTTTCCTATAGGGCCAGAACAGTGAGCTTGCTCAGAACATAAGAACTGTGCTTCCTCCACACACGGGCCATATCTAGTTCAATTCTACTTAGGAAACTAACAAAAACAGTAGCTCCTCTTCAGTCTGATACACTGTACTTGCTGGGAACAGAAGCGAATGCTATTTGTCCTGTGTATGGCAATGTGAGCGCAATAGTGACTTTCCTTACCAGAAAACAACTCTTACTCAAAGGACCACAAACTGCATGTGATTCAACTCCATTTATGACTGGGAAACAAATGCTAGCTCGCCTTACAAGAAACACTCTCTGCTTTTAGAAAAGAGCACTCTTCTACTCTACTGTGTTTCCTATGTGGTCCAAAAAGTGAGCTTGCTCAGAACAAAGAACTGTGCTTCCTACACACATGGACCATATCTAGTTCAACTCTGCTTAGGAAACTGACACGAACAGTAGCTCATATTCAGTCCAATACACTGTACTTGCTGGGAAAAGACGCGAGTGCGTTTTGCACTGTGTATTGCATTTGGAGCACAATAGTGACTCTTCTTACCAGAAAACAACTCTTGCTCGTAAGACCAAAAACAGCATGTGACTCAACTCCATTTAGGACTGGGTAATAAACGCGAGCTCGTCTTACAAGAAACACACTCTGCTTTAGAGAAAAGAGCACTCTTCTACTCTACTGTGTTTCCTATCGGGCCAGAACAATGAGCTTGCTCAGAACATAATAACTGTGCTTCCTAAACAAACGGGCCATATCTAGTTCAACTCTGCTTAGGAAACTGACAAAAACAGTAGCTCCTCTTCAGTCCGATACACTGTACTTGCTGGGAACAGACACGAGTGCTATTTGCACTGTGTATGGCAAAGGGAGTGCAGTAGTGACTTTCCTTACCAGAAAACAACTCTTGCTCGTAGGACCAGAAACTGCATGTGATTCAACTCCGTTTAGGACTGGGAAACAAACGATAGCTTGCCTTACAAAAAACACACTCTGCTTTTGAGAAAAGAGCACTCTTCTACTCTACTGTGTTTCCTTTGGGGTCCGAACAGTGAGCTTGCTCAGAACAAAAGAACTGTGCTTCCTACACACACGGCCATATCTAGTTCAATTCTGCTTAGGAACCTGACAAGAACAGTAGATCCTCTTCAGTCCAATACACTGTACTTGCTGCGAACAGATGCCAGTGCTATTTGTCCTGTGTATGGCAATGGCAGCGCACTAGTGACTCTTCTTACCAGAAAACAACTCTTGCTCGTAGTACCAGAAACTGCATGGGATTCAACTCCATTTAGGACTGGGAAACAAACGCGAGCTCGCCTTACAAGAAACACACTCTGCTTTTGACAAAAGAGCACTCTTCTACTCTACTGTGTTTCCTATGTTGTCCAAACAGTGAAATTGCTCAGAACAAAAGAACTGTGCTTCTTACACACACGGATCATATCTAGTTCAACTCTGCTTAGGAAACTGACAAGAACAGTAGCTCCTCTTCATTCCGATACACTGTACTTGCTGAGAACAGACGCGAGTGCTACTTGCACTGTGTATGGCAATTGGAGCACAATAGTGACTCTTCTTACCAGAAAACAACTCTTGCTCGTAGGACAAAAAACTGCATGTGACTTAACTCCATTTAAGACTGGGAGACAAACTCTAGCTCGCCTTACAAGAAACACACTCTGCTTTAGAGAAAAGAGCACTCTTCTACTCTACTGTGTTTCCTATATGCCAGAACAGTGAGCTTGCTCAGAACATAATAACTGTGCTTCCACACACACGGGCCATATCTACTTCAACTCTGCTTAGGAAACTGACAAGAACAGTAGCTCCTCTTCAGTCTGATACACTGTACTTGCTGAGAACAGACGCGAGTGCTATTTGCACTGTGTATGGCAATTGGAGCACAATAGTGACTCGTCTTACCAGAAAACAACTTTTGCTCGTATGACCAGAAACTGCATGTGACTCAACTCCATTTAGGACTGGGAAACAAACTATAGCTCGCCTTACAAGAAACACACTCTGCTTTTGAGAAAAGAGCACTCTTCTAGTCTACTGTGTTTTCTATAGGGCCAGAACAGTGAACTTGCTCAGAACAAATGAACTGTGCTTCCTAGACACACGGGCCATACCTAGTTCAACTCTGCTTAGGAAACTGAGAAGAACAGTAGCTCCTCTTCAGTTCAATACACTGTACTTGCTGGGAATAGACGGGAGTGCTATTTGCACTGTATGGCAATGGGAGCGCAATAGTGACTTTCCTTACCAGAAAACAACTCTTGCTATTAGGACCAGAAATTGCATGTGATTCAACTCCATTTAGGACTAGGAAACAAACGCTGGCTCGCCTTACAAGAAACACACTCTGCTTTAGAGAAAAGAGCACTCTTCTACTCTACTGTGTTTCCTATGGGGTCCAAACAGTGAGCTCGCTCAGAACAAAAGAACTGTGCTTCCTACACGGGCCAGATCTAGTTCAACTCTGCTTAGGAAGCTGACAAGAACAGTAGGTCCTATTCAGTCCAATACACTGTACTTGCTGGGAACAGACACGAGTGCTATTTGCACTGTGTATGGCATTTGGAGCACAATAGTGACTCTTCTTACCAGAAAACAACTCTTGCTCGTAGGACCAAAAACTGCCTGTGACTCAACTCCATTTAGGACTGGGAAACAAACGCGAGCTCGCCTTACAAGAAACACACTCTGCTTTAGAGAAAAGAGTACTCTTCTAATCTACTGTGTTTCCTATGGGGTCCGAACAGTGAGCTTGCTCTGAACAAAAGATCTGTGCTTCCTACACACACTGCCATATCTAGTTCAATTCTGCTTAGGAACCTGACAAGAACAGTAGATCCTCTTCAGTCCAATACACTGTACTTGCTGCGAACAGACGCCAGTGCTATTTGTCCTGTGTATGGCAATGGGAGCGCAATAGTGACTCTTCTTACCAGAAAACAATTCTTGCTCGTAGTACCAGAAACTGCATGGGATTCAACTCCATTTAGGACTGGGAAACAAACGCTAGCTCGCCTTACAAGAAACACACTCTGCTTTTGAGAAAAGAGCACTCTTCTACTCTACTGTGTTTCCTATAGTGCCAGAACAGTGAGCTTGCTCAGAACAAATGAACTGTGCTTCCTAGACACACGGGCCATATCTAGTTCAATTCTGCTTAGGAAACTGAGAAGAACAGTAGCTCCTCTTCAGTCCAATACACTGTACTTGCTGGGAACAGACGGGAGTGCTATTTGCACTGTGTATGGCAATGGGAGTGCAATAGTGACTTTCCTTACCAGAAAACAACTCTTGCTCGTAGGACCACAAACTGCATGTGATTCAACGCCATTTAGGACTGGGAAACAAATGCTAGCTCGCCTTAAAAGAAACACACTCTGCTTTTAAGAAAAGAGCACTCTTCTACTCTACTGTGTTTCCTATGGGGTCCAAACAGTGAGCTTGCAAAGAACAAAAGAACTGTGCTTCCTACACACATGGGCCATATCTAGTTCAACTCTGCTTAGGAAACTGACAAGAACAGTAGCTCCTATTCAGTCCAATACACTGTACTTGCTGGGAATAGACGCGAGTGCTATTTGCACTGTGTATGGCATTTGGAGCACAATAGTGACTCTTCTTACCAGAAAACATCTCTTGCTCATAGGACCAATAACTGCATGTGACTCAACTCCATTTAGGATTGGGAAATAAACGCGAGCTCGCCTTACAAGAAACACACTCTGCTTTAGAGAAAAGAGCACTCTTCTACTGTACTGTGTTTCCTATAGGGCCAGAACAGTGAGCTTGCTCAGAACATAATAACTGTGCTTCCTAAACACACGGGCCATATCTAGATCAACTCTGCTTAGGAAACTGACAAGAACAGTAGCTCCTCTTCAGTCCGATACACTGTACTTGCTGGGAAAAGACGCGAGTGCTATTTGCACTGTGTATGGCAAAGGGAGCACAATAGTGACTTTCCTTACCAGAAAACAACTCTTGCTCGTAGGACCAGAAACTGCATGTGATTCAACTCCATTTAAGACTGGGAAACAAACGCTAGCTTGCCTTACAAAAAACACACTCTGCTTTTGAGAAAAGAGCACTCTTCTACTCTACTGTGTTTCCTATGGGGTCCGAACAGTGAGCTTGCTCAGAACAAAAGAACTGTGCTTCCTACACACATGGCCATATCTAGTTCAATTCTGCTTAGGAAGCTGACAAGAACAGTAGATCCACTTCAGTCCAATACACTGTGCTTGCTGGGAACAGACTCCAGTGCTATTTGTCCTGTGTATGGCAATGGCAGCGCAATAGTGACTCTTCTTACCGTAAAACAACTCTTGCTCGTAGAACCAGAAACTGCATGTGATTCAACTCCATTTAAGACTGGGAAACAAACGCTAGCTCGCCTTACAAGAAACACACTCTGCTTTAGAGAAATGAGCACTCTTCTACTCTACTGTGTTTTCTATAGGCCTAGAACAGTGAGCTTGCTCAGAACAAAAGAACTGTGCTTCCTACACACGGGCCATAACTAGTTCAACTCTGCTTAGGAAACTGAGAAGAACAGTAGCTCCTCTTCAGTCCGATACACTATACTTGCTGGGAACAGACGCATGGGCTATTTGCACTGTGTATGGCAATGGGAGTGCCATAGTGACTTTCCTTACCAGAAAACAACTCTTGCTCGTAGGACCAGAAACTGCATGTGATTCAACTCTATTTAGGAATGGGAAACAAACGCTAGCTCCCCTTACAAGAAACACACTCTGCTTTTGAGAAAAGAGCACTCTTCTACTCTTCTGTGTTTCCTATGGGCTCCAAACAGTGAGCTTGCTCGGAACAAAAGAACTGTGCTTCCTACACACGAGCCATATCTATTTCAACTCTGCTTAGGACACTGACAAGAACAGTAGCTTCTATTCAGTCCAATACACTGTACTTGCTGGGAGCAGACGCGAGTGCTATTTGCACTGTGTATGGCATTTGGAACGCAATAGTGACTCTTCTTACCAGAAAACAACTCTTGCTCGTAGGACCAAAAACTGCATGTGACTCAACTCCATTTTGGACTGGGAAACAAACGCTAGCTCGCCTTACAAGAAACACACTCTGCCTTTGAGAAAAGAGCACTCTTCTACTCTACTGTGTTTCCTATGGTGTCCGAACAGTTAGCTTGCTCAGAACAAAGGAACTGTGCTTCCTACACACACGGCCATATCTAGTTAAAGTCTGCTTAGTAACCTGACAAGAACAAAAGATCCTCTTCAGTCCAATACACTGTACTTGCTGGGAGCAGACGCCAGTCCTATTTGTCCTGTGTTTGGCAATGGCAGCGCAATAGTGACTCCTCTTACCATAAAACAACTCTTGCTCTTAGGACCAGAAACTGCATGTGATTCAACTCGATTTAGGACTGGGAAACAAACGCTAGCTTGCCTTACAAGAAATACACTCTGCTTTAGAGAAAAGAGCACTCTTCTACTCTACTGTGTTTCCTATAGGGCCAGAACAGTGAGCTTGCTCAGAAGAAAAGAATTGTGCTTCCTACACACAGGCTAGATCTAGTTCAACTCTGCTTAGGAAGCTGACAAGAACAGTAGCTCCTATTCAGTCCAATACACTGTACTTGCTGGGAACAGACACGAGTGCTATTTGCACTGTGTATGGCATTTGGAGCGCAATAGTGACTCTTCTTACCAGAAAACAACTCTTGCTCGTAGGACCAAAAACTGCCTGTGACTCAACTCCATTTAGGACTGGGAAACAAACGCGAGCTCGCCTTACAAGAAACACACTCTGCTTTAGAGAAAAGAGCACTCTTCTACTCTACTGTGTTTCCTATGGGGTCCGAACAGTGAGCTTGCTCTGAACAAAAGATCTGTGCTTCCTACACACACTGCCATATCTAGTTCAATTCTGCTTAGGAACCTGACAAGAACAGTAGATCCTCTTCAGTCCAATACACTGTACTTGCTGCGAACAGACGCTAGTGCTATTTGTCCTGTGTATGGCAATGGGAGCGCAATAGTGCCTCTTCTTACCAGAAAACAATTCTTGCTCGTAGTACCAGAAACTGCATGGGATTCAACTCTATTTAGGACTGGGAAACAAACGCTAGCTCGCCTTACAAGAAACACACTCTGCTTTTGAGAAAAGAGCACTCTTCTACTCTACTGTGTTTCCTATAGTGCCAGAACAGTGAGCTTGCTCAGAACAAATGAACTGTGCTTCCTAGACACACGGGCCATATCTAGTTCAACTCTGCTTAGGAAACTGAGAAGAACAGTAGCTCCTCTTCAGTCCAATACACTGTACTTGCTGGGAACAGACGGGAGTGCTATTTGCACTGTGTATGGCAATGGGAGTGCAATAGTGACTTTCCTTACCAGAAAACAACTCTTGCTCGTAGGACCACAAACTGCATGTGATTCAACGCCATTTAGGATTGGGAAACAAATGCTAGCTCGCCTTAAAAGAAACACACTCTGCTTTTAAGAAAAGAGCACTCTTCTACTCTACTGTGTTTCCTATGGGGTCCAAACAGTGAGCTAGCAAAGAACAAAAGAACTGTGCTTCCTACACACATGGACCATATCTAGTTAAACTCTGCTTAGGAAACTGACAAGAACAGTAGCTCCTATTCAGTCCAATACACTGTACTTGCTGGGAACAGACGCAAGTGCTATTTGCACTGTGTTTGGCATTTGGAGCACAATAGTGACTCTTCTTACCAGAAAACATCTCTTGCTCATAGGACCAAAAACTGCATGTGACTCAACTCCATTTAGGACTGGTAAATAAACGCGAGCTCGCCTTACAAGAAACACACTCTGCTTTAGAGAAAAGAGCACTCTTCTACTGTACTGTGTTTCCTATAGGGCCAGAACAGTGAGCTTGCTCAGAACATAATAACTGTGCTTCCTAAACACACGGGCCATATCTAGTTCAACTCTGCTTAGGAAACTGACTAGAACAATAGCTCCTCTTCAGTCCCACACACTGTACTTGCTGGGAAAATACGCAAGTGCTATTTGCACTGTGTATGGCAAAGGGAGCACAATAGTGACTTTCCTTACCAGAAAGCAACTCTTGCTCGTAGGACCAGAAACTGCATGTGATTCAACTCCATTTAGGACTGGGAAACAAACGCTAGCTTGCCTTACAAAAAACACACTCTGCTTTTGAGAAAAGAGTACTCGTCTACTCTACTGTGTTTCCTATGGGGTCCGAACAGTGAGCTTGCTCAGAACAAAAGAACTGTGCTTCCTACACACACGGCCATATCTAGTTCAATTCTGCTTAGGAACCTGACAAGAACAGCAGATCCTCTTCAGTCCAATACACTGTGCTTGCTGGGAACAGACTCCAGTGCTATTTGTCCTGTGTATGGCAATGGCAGCGCAATAGTGACTCTTCTTACCATAAAACAACTCTTGCTCGTAGAACCAGAAACTGCATGTGATTCAACTCCATTTAAGACTGGGAAACAAACGCTAGCTCGCCTTACAAGAAACACACTCTGCTTTAGAGAAAAGAGCACTCTTCTACTCTACTGTGTTTCCTATAGGGCCAGAACAGTGAGCTTGCTCAGAACAAAAGAACTGTGCTTCCTACACACGGGCCATAACTAGTTCAACTCTGCTTAGGAAACTGAGAAGAACAGTAGCTCCTCTTCAGTCCGATACACTGTACTTGCTGGGAACAGACGCATGGGCTATTTGCACTGTGTATGGCAATGGGAGCGCAAAAGTGGCTTTCCTTACCAGAAAACAACTCTTGCTCTTACTACCAGAAACTGCATGTGATTCAACTCCATTTAGGACTGGGAAACAAACGCTAGCTCGCCTTCCAAAAAACACACTCTTCTTTAGAGAAAAGAGCATTCTTCTACTCTACTGTGTTTCCTATGGTGTCCGAACAGTGAGCTTGATCAGAACAAAAAAAACTGTTCTTCCTACACACACGGCCATATCTATTTCAAGTCTGCTTAAGAACCTGACAAGAACAGTAGCTCCTATTCAGTCCAATACACTGTACTTGCTGCGCACAGACGCCAGTGCTATTTGTCCTGTGTATGGCAATGGCAGCGCAATAGTGACTCTTCTTACCAGAAAACAACTCTTGCTCCTAGTACCAGAAACTGCATGGGATTCAACTCCACTTAGGACTGGGAAACAAATGCTAGTTCGCCTTACAAGAAACACACTCTGTTTTTGAAAAAAGAGCACTCTTCTACTCCACTGTGTTTCCTGTGGGGTACAAACAGTGAGCTTGCTAAGAACAAAAGAACTGTGCTTCCTACACACATGGACCATATCTAATTCAACTCTGCTTAGGAAACTGAGAAGAACAGTAGCTCCTATTCAGTCCAATACACTGTACTTGCTGGGAACAGACGGGAGTGCTATTTGCACTGTATAAGGCATTTGGAGCGCAATAGTGACTCTTCTTACCAGAAAACATCTCTTGCTCATAGGACCAAAAACTGCATGTGACTCAACTCCATTTAGGACTAGGAAACAGACGCTAGCTCGCCTTACAAGAAACACACTCTGCTTTAGAGAAAAGAGCACTCTTCTACTCTACTGTGTTTCCTATAGGGCCAGAACAGTGAGCATGCACAGAACAAAAGAACTGTGCTTCCTACACACGGGCCACATCTAGTTCAACTCTGCTTAGGACACTGACTAGAACAGTAGCTTCTCTTCAGTCGGAAACACTGTACTTGCTGGGAACAGACGCGAGAGCTATTTGCACTGTGGATGGCATTGGGAGCGCAATAGTGACTTTCCTAACCAGAAAACAACTCATGCTCGTAGTACCAGAAACTGCATGTGATTCAACTCCATTTAGGACTGGGAAACAAATGCTAGCTCGCCTTACATGAAACACACTCTGCTTTTGAGAAAAGAGCACTCTTCTACTCTACTGTGTTTCCTATGGGGTCCGAACAGTGAGCTTGCTCTGAACAAAAGAACTGTGCTTCCTACACACACGGGCCATATCTAGTTCAATTTTGCTTAGGAACCTGACAAGAACAGTAGATCCTCTTCAGTCCAATACACTGTACTTGCTGCGAACAGACGCCAGTGCTATTTTTGTCCTGTGTATGGCAATGGCAGCGCTATAGTGACTATTCTTACCATAAAACAACTCTTGATCGTAGGACCAGAAACTGCATGTGATTCCAATCGATTTAGGACTGGGAAACAAACGCTAGCTCGCCTTACAAGAAACACACTTTGCTTTAGAGAAAAGAGCACTCTTCTACTCTACTGTGTTTCCATGGGATCCGAACAGTGAGCTTGCTCTGAACAAAAGATCTGTGCTTCCTACACACACTGCCATATCTAGTTCAACTCTGCTTAGGAAACTGAGAAGAACAGTAGCTCCTCTTCAGTCCAATACACTGTAATTGCTGGGAACAGACGGGAGTGCTATTTGTCCTGTGTATGGCAATGGCAGCGCAATAGTGACTATTCTTACCATAAAACAACTCTTGCACGTAGGACCAGAAACTGCATGGGATTCCACTCCATTTAGGACTGGGAAACAAACGCTAGCTCGCTTTACAAGAAACACAATCTGCATTAGAGAAAAGAGCACTCTTCTACTCTACTGTGTTTCCTATGGGGTCCAAACAGTGAGCTTTCTCAGAACAAAAGAACTGTGCTTCCTACACACATGGATCATATACAGTTCAACTCTGCTTAGGAAACTGACAAGAACAGTAGTACCTATTCGGTCCAATACACTGTACTTGCTGTGAACAGTCGCCAGTGCTATTTGCACTGTGTATGGCAATGGGAGCACAATAGTGACTTTCCTTACCAGAAAACAACTCTTGATCGTAGGACCAGAAACTGCATGTGATTCAACTCCATTTAGGACTGGGAAACAAATGCTAGCTCGCCTTAAAAGAAACACACTCTGCTTTTAAGAAAAGAGCACTCTTCTACTCTACTGTGTTTCCTATGGGGTCCAAACAGTGAGCTTGCAAAAAACAAAAGAACTGTGCTTCCTACACACATGGACCATATCTAGTTAAACTCTGCTTAGGAAACTGACAAGAACAGTAGCTCCTATTCAGTCCAATACACTGTACTTGCTGGGAACAGACACGAGTGCTATTTGCACTGTGTATGGCATTTGGAGCACAATAGTGACTCTTCTTACCAGAAAACATCTCTTGCTCATAGGACCAAAACCTGCATGTGACTCAACTCCATTTAGGACTGGGAAATAAACGCGAGCTCGCCTTACAAGAAACACATTCTGCTTCAGAGAAAAGGGCACTCTTCTACTCTACTTTGTTTCCTATAGGGCCAGAACAGTGAGCTTGCTCAGAACAAAAGAACTGTGCTTCCTACACACGCGGGACATATCTATTTCAACTCTGCTTAGGACACTGACAGAAACAGTAGCTTCTCTTCAGTCCGATACACTGTACTTACTGGGAACAGACGCGAGAGCTATTTGCACTGTGTATGGCAATGGGAGCGCAATAGTGACTTTCCTTACCAGAAAACAATCCTTGCACATAGGACCAGAAACTGCATGTGGTTCAACTCCATTTAGGAATGGGATACAAACGCTAGCTTGCCTTACAAGAAACACACTCTGCTTTTTAGAAACGAGCACTCTTCTACTCTACTGTGTTTCCTATAGGGCCAGAACAGTGAGCTTGCTCAGAACAAAAGAACTGTGCTTCCCACACATGGGCCATATCTAGTTCAACTCTGCTAAGGAGACTGACAAGAACAGTAGCTCCTCTTCAGTCCGATACACTGTGCTTACTGGGAACAGACGCGAGTGCTATTTGCACTGTGTATGGCAATGGGAGCACAATAGTGAATCATCTTACCAGAAAACAACTCTTGCTCGTAGGCCCAGAAACTGCGTGTGATTCAAGTCCATTTAGGACTGGGAAACAAACACTAGCTCGCCTTACAAGAAACATACTCTGCTTTAGAGAAAAGAGTACTCTTCTACTCTACTGTGTTTCCTATAGGGCCAGAACAGTGAGCTTGCTCAGAACAAAAGAACTGTGCTTCCCACACGGGACATATCTAGTTCAACTCTGCTTAGGAAACTGACAAGAACAGTACCTCCTCTTCAGTCCAATACACTGTACATGCTGGGAACAGACGCCAGTGTTATTTGCCCTGTATATGACAATGGGAGCGCAATAGTGACTCTTCTTACTAGAAAACAACTCTTGCTCGTATGACCAAAAACTACATGTTAATCAACTCCATTTAAGACTGGGAAACAAACGCAAGTTCACCTTACAAGAAACACACTCTGCTTTTGACAAAAGAGCACTCTTCTACTCTACTGTGTTTCCTATGGGGTGCAAACAGTGAGCTTGCTCAGAAAAAAAGAACTGTGCTTCCTACACACACTACTGCCATATCTAGTTCAATTCTGCTTAGGAACCTGACAAAAACAGTAGATCCTCTTCAGTCCAATACACTGTACATGCTGGGAACAGACGCCAGTGCTATTTGCCCTGTGTATGACAGTGGGAGTGCAATAGCCACTCTTCTTACCAGAAAACAACTCTTGCTCGTAGGATCAGAAACTGCATGTGATTCAACTCCATTTAGGACTGGGAAACAAACGCGAGCTCGCCGTACAAGAAACACACTCTGCTTTTGAGAAAAGAGCACTCTTCTACTCTACTGTGTTTCCTATGGGGTCCGTACAGTGAGCTTGCTCAGAACAAAAGAACTGGGCTTCCTACACAAGGGCCATATCTAGTTCAATTCTGCTTAGGAACCTGACAAGAACAGTAGATCCTCTACAGTCAAATACACTGTACTTGCTGGGAACAGACGCAAATGCTATTTGTCCTGTGTATGGCAATGGCAGCGCAATAGTGACTATTCTTACCATAAAACAACTCTTGCACGTAGGACCAGAAACTACATGTGATTCCACTCCATTTAGGACTGGGACACAAACGCTAGCTCACCTTACAAGAAACACACTCTGCTTTTGAGAAAAGAGCACTCTTCTACTCTACTGTGTTTCCTATGGGGTCCAAACAGTGAGCTTGCTCAGAACAAAAGACTGTGCTTCCTACACACAAGGACCATATGTAGTTCAACTCTCCTTAGGAAACTGACAAGAACAGTAGCTCCTATTCAGTCCAATACACTGTACTTGCTGGGAACAGAGGCGAGTGCTATTTGCCCTGTGTAGGGCAATGGTAGCACAATAGTGACTTTCCTTACCAGAAACAACTCTTGTTCGTAGGAAAAGAAACTGCATGTGATTCAACACCATTTAGGACTGGGAAACAAACTCAAGCTCGCCTTACAAGAAACACACTCTGCTTTTGAGAAAAGAGCACACTTCTACTCTACTGTGTTTTCTATGGGGTCCGAACAGTGAGCTTGCTCAGAACAAAGGAACTGTGCTTCCTACACACACGGACATATCTAGTTCAATTCTGCTTAGGAACCTGACAAGAACAGTAGATCCTCTTCAGTCCAATACACTGTACTTGCTGCGAACAGACACCAGTGCTATTTGTCCTGTGTATGGCAATGGCAGCGCAATAGTGACTCTTCTTACCATAAAACAACTCTTGTTCGTAGGACCAGAAACTGCATGTGATTCCACTCCATTTAGGACTGGGACACAAACGCTAGCTCGCCTTATAAGAAACAAACTCTGCTTTAGAGAAAAGAGCACTCTTCTACTCTACTGTGTTTCCTGTGGGGTCCAAACAGTGAGCTTGCTCCGAACAAAAGACTGTGCTTCGTACACACAAGGACCATATGTAGTTCAACTCTCCTTAGGAAACTGACAAGAACAGGAGCTCCTCTTCAGTCCAATACACTGTACTTGCTGGGAACAGACGCGAGTGCTATTTGCCCTGTATATGGCAATGGGAGCACAATAGTGACTTTCCTTACCAGAAAACAACTCTTGTTCGTAGGAAAAGAAACTGCATGTGATTCAACTCCATTTAGGACTGGGAAACAAACACTAGCTCGCCATACAGGAAACACACTCTGCTTTTGAGAAAAGAGGACTCTTCTACTCTACTGTGTTTCCTATGGGGTCCGAACAGTGAGCTTGCTCAGAACAAAAGAACTGTGCTTCCTACACACACGGCCATATCTAGTTCAATTCTGCTTAGGAACCTGACAAGAACAGTAGATCCTCTTCAGTTCAATACACTGTATTTGCTGGGAACAGACGCCAGTGCTATTTGTCCTGTGTGTGGCAATGGGAGCGCAATAGTGACTATTCTTACCATAAAACAACTCTTGCTCATAGGACCACAAACTGCATGTGATTCAACTCCATTTAGGACTGGGAAACAAACGCTAGCTCGCCTTACAAGAAACACACTCTGCTTTTGAGAAAAGAGCACTCTTCTATTCTACAGTGTTTCCTATGGGGTCCGAACAGTGAGCTTGCTCAGAACAAAAGAACTGTGCTTCCTACACACACGGCCATATCTAGTTCAATTCTGCTTAGGAACCTGACAAGAACAGCAGATCCTCTACAGTCCAATACACTGTACTTCCTGGGAAAAGACGCCAGTGCTATTTGTCCTGTGTATGGCAATGGCAGCGCAATAGTGACTCTTCTTACCGTAAAACATTTCTTGCTCGTAGGACCAGAAACTGCATGTGATTCCACTCCATTTAAGACTGGGAAACAAACACTAGCTCGCCTTACAAGAAACACACTCTGCTTTTGAGAAAAGAGCACTCTTCTATTCTACAGTGTTTCCTATGGGGTCCAAACAGTGAGCTTGCTCAGAACAAAAGAACTGTGCTTCCTACACACACGGCCATATCTAGTACAATTCTGCTTAGGAAACTGACAAGAACAGTAGCTCCTCTTCAGTCTGATACATTGTACTTGCTGGGAACAGACGCATGTGCTATTTGCACTGTGTATGGCAATGGGAGCGCAATAGTGACATTCCTTACCAGAAAACAACTCTTGCTCATAGGACCAGAAACTGCATGTGATTCCACTCCATTTAGGACTGGGAAACAAACGCGAGCTCGCCTTACAAGAAACACACTCTGCTTTAGAGAAAAGAGCACTCTTCTACTCTACTGTGTTTCGTATGGGGTCCGAACAGTGAGGTTGCTCAGAACAAAAGAACTGTGCTTCCTACACACACGGCCATATCTAGTTCAATTCTGCTTAGAAACCTGACAAGAACAGCAGATCCTCTTCAGTCCAATACGCTGTATTTGCTGTGAACAGAGGCCAGTGCTATTTGTCCTGTGTATGGCAATGCCAGCACAATAGTGACTCTTCTTACGAAAAAACAACTCTTGCTCGTAGTACCAGAAACTGCATGGGATTCAACTCCATTTAGGACTGCGAAACAAACGCTAGCTCGCCTTACAAGAAACACACTCTGCTTTAGAGAAAAGAGCACTCTTCTACTCTACTGTGTATCCTATGGGGTCCAAACAGTGCGCTTGCTCAGAACAAAAGAACTGTGCTTCCTACACACACGGATCATATCTAGTTCAACTCTGCTTAGGAAACTGACAAGAACAGTAGCACCCATTCAGTCCAATACACTGTACTTGCTTGCAACAGACGCGAGTGCTATTTGCACTGTGTATGGCAATGGGAGCGCAATGTGACTTTTCTTACCAGAAAACAACTCTTGTTCATGGGACCAAAAACTGCATGTGATTCAACTCCATTTAGGACTAGGAAACAAACGCTAGCTCGCCTTACAAGAAACACACTCTGCTTTTGAGAAAAGAGTACTATTCTTCACTACTGTGTTTCCTATAGTGCCAGAACAGTGATCTTGCTCAGAACATAAGAACTGTGCTTCCTACACACACGGCCCATATCTAGTTCAACTCTGCTTAGGAAACTGACAAGAACAGTAGCTCCTCTTCAGTCCGATACACTGTACTTGCTGGGAACAGACACGAGTGCTATTTGCACTGTGTATGGCAATTGGAGCACAATTGTGACTCTTCTTACCATAAAACAACTCTTGCTCATAGGACCAGAAACTGCATGTGATTCAACTCCATTTAGGACTGGGAAACAAACGCTAGCTCTCCTTACAAGAAACACACTCTGCTTTTGAGAAAAGAGCACTCTTCTACTCTACTGTGTTTCCTATTGGGTCTGAACAGTGAGCTTCCTAAGAACAAAAGAACTGTGCTTCCTACACACACGGCCATATCTAGTTCAATTCTGCTTAGGAACCTGACAAGAACAGTAGATACTCTTCAGTCCAATACACTGTACTTGCTGGGAACAGACGCCAGTGCTATTTGTCCTGTGTATGGCAATGGCAGTGCAATAGTGACTATTTTTACCATAAAACAATTCTTGATCATAGGACCAGAAACTGCATGTGATTCAACTCCATTTAGGACTGGGAAACAAACACTAGCTCGCCTTACAAGAAACATACTCTGCTTTAGAGAAAAGAGTACTCTTCTACTCTACTGTGTTTCCTATAGGGCCAGAACAGTGAGCTTGCTCAGAACAAAAGAACTGTGCTTCCCACACGGGACATATCTAGTTCAACTCTGCTTAGGAAACTGACAAGAAAGTACCTCCTCTTCAGTCCAATACACTGTACATGCTGGGAACAGACGCCAGTGTTATTTGCCCTGTATATGACAATGGGAGCGCAATAGTGACTCTTCTTACTAGAAAAAGACTCTTGCTCGTATGACCAAAAACTACATGTTAATCAACTCCATTTAAGACTGGGAAACAAACGCAAGTTCACCTTACAAGAAACACACTCTGCTTTTGACAAAAGAGCACTCTTCTACTCTACTGTGTTTCCTATGGGGTGCAAACAGTGAGTTTGCTCAGAAAAAAAGAACTGTGCTTCCTACACACACTGCCATATCTAGTTCAATTCTGCTTAGGAACCTGACAAAAACAGTAGATCCTCTTCAGTCCAATATACTGTACATGCTGGGAACAGACGCCAGTGCTATTTGCCCTGTGTATGACAGTGGGAGTGCAATAGCCACTCTTCTTACCAGAAAACAACTCTTGCTCGTAGGATCAGAAACTGCATGTAATTCAACTCCATTTAGGACTGGGAAACAAACGCGAGCTCGCCGTACAAGAAACACACTCTGCTTTTGAGAAAAGAGCACTCTTCTACTCTACTGTGTTTCCTATGGGGTCCGAACAGTGAGCTTGCTCAGAACAAAAGAACTGGGCTTCCTACACAAGGGCCATATCTAGTTCAATTCTGCTTAGGAACCTGAGAAGAACAGTAGATCCTCTTCAGTCAAATACACTGTACTTGCTGGGAACATACGCAAGTGCTATTTGTCCTGTGTATGGCAATGGCAGCGCAATAGTGACTATTCTTACCATAAAACAACTCTTGCACGTAGGACCAGAAACTGCATGTGATTCCACTCCATTTAGGACTGGGACACAAACGCTAGCTCACCTTACAAGAAACCCACTCTGCTTTTGAGAAAAGAGCACTCTTCTACTCTACTGTGTTTCCTATGGGGTCCAAACAGTGAGCTTGCTCAGAACAAAAGACTGTGCTTCCTACACACAAGGACCATATGTAGTTCAACTCTCCTTAGGAAACTGACAAGAACAGTAGCTCCTATTTAGTCCAATACACTGTACTTGCTGGGAACAGACGCGAGTGCTATTTGCCCTGTGTAGGGCAATGGTAGCACAATAGTGACTTTCCTTACCAGAAACAACTCTTGTTCGTAGGAAAAGAAACTGCATGTGATTCAACTCCATTTAGGACTGGGAAACAAACTCAAGCTCGCCTTACAAGAAACACACTCTGCTTTTGAGAAAAGAGCACACTTCTACTCTACTGTGTTTTCTATGGGGTCCGAACAGTGAGCTTGCTCAGAACAAAGGAACTCTGCTTCCTACACACACGGCCATATCTAGTTCAATTCTGCTTAGGAACCTGACAAGAACAGTAGATCCTCTTCAGTCCAATACACTGTACTTGCTGCGAACAGACGCCAGTGCTATTTGTCCTGTGTATGGCAATGGCAGCGCAATAGTGACTCTTCTTACCATAAAACAACTCTTGCTCATAGGACCAGAAACTGCATGTGATTCCACTCCATTTAGGACTGGGACACAAACGCTAGCTCGCCTTACAAGAAACACACTCTGCTTTTGAGAAAAGAGCACTCTTCTACTCTACTGTGTTTCCTGTGGGGTCCAAACAGTGAGCTTGCTCCGAACAAAAGACTGTGCTTCGTACACACAAGGAACATATGTAGTTCAACTCTCCTTAGGAAACTGACAAGAACAGGAGCTCCTCTTCAGTCCAATACACTGTACTTGCTGGGAACAGACGCGAGTGCTATTTGTACTGTGTATGGCAATTGGAGCACAATAGTGACTCGTCTTACCAGAAAACAACTCTTGCTCGTAGGACAAAAACCTGCATGTGACTCAACTCCATTTAGGACAGGGAAACAAACTCTAGCTCACCTTACAAGAAACACACTCTGCTTTTGAGAAAAGAGCACTCTTCTACTCTACTGTGTTTCCTATAGGGCCAGAACAGTGAGCTTGCTCAGAAAAAAAGAACTGTGCTTCCTACACACATGGACCATATCTAGTTCAACTTTGCTTAGAACCTGACAAGAAGAGTAGATCCTCTTCAGTCCAATACACTGTACTTGCTGCGAACAGACGCGAGTGCTATTTGTCCTGTGTATGGCAATGGCAGCACAATAGTGACTCTTCTTACCAGAAAACAACTCTTGCTCGTAGGACCAGAAACTGCGTGTGACTCAACTCCATTTAGGACAGGGAAACAAACTCTAGCTCGCCTTACAAGAAACACACTCTGCTTTTGAGAAAAGAGCATTCTTCTACTCTACTGTGTTTCCTATGGGGTCCAAACAGTGAGCTTGCTCAGAACAAAAGATCTGTGCTTCCTACACACACTGCCATATCTAGTTCAATTCTGCTTAGGAACCTGAAAAGAACAGTAGATCCTCTTCAGTCCAATACACTGTACTTGCTGCGAACAGACGCCAGTGCTATTTGCCCTGTGTATGGCAATGGCAGCGCAATATTGACTCTTCTTACCAGAAAACAACTCTTGCTCGTAGGAGCAGAAACTGCATGGGATTCAACTCCATTTAGGACTGGGAAACAAACGCTAGCTCGCCTTACAAGAAACACACTCTGCTTTAGAGAAAAGAGCACTCTTCAACTCTACTGTGTTTCCTATGGGGTCCAAACAGTGAGCTTGCTCAGAACAAAAGAACTGTGCTTCCTACACACATGGATCATATACAGTTCAACTCTGCTTAGGAAACTGACATGAACAGTAGTACCAATTCAGTCCAATACACTGTACTTGCTGGGAACAGACGCCAGTGCTATTTGCACTGTGTATGGCAATGGGAGCACAATAGTGACTTTCCTTACCAGAAAACAACTCTTGATCATAGGACCAGAAACTGCATGGGATTCAACTCCATTTAGGACTGGGAAACAAACGCATGCTCACCTTACAAGAAAAACACTCTGCTTTAGAGAAAAGAGCACTCTTCTACTCTACTGTGTTTCCTATGGAGTCCAAACAGTGAGCTTGCAAAGAACAAAAGAACTGTGCTTCCTACACACGGGCCATATCTATTTCAACTCTGCTTAGGACACTGACAAGAACAGTAGTCTCTTCAGTCCGATACACTGTACTTACTGGCAACAGACGCGAGAGCTATTTGCACTGTGGATGGCAATGGGAGCGCAATAGTGACTTTCCTTACCAGAAAACAACTCTTGCTCGTAGGACCAGAAACTGCATGTGATTCAACTCCATTTAGGACTGGGAAACAGATGCTAGCTGGCCTTACAAGAAAAACACTCTGCTTTTAAGAAAAGTGCACTCTTCTACTCTACTGTGTTTCCTATAGGGCCAGAACAGTGAGCTTGCTCAGAACATAAGAACTGTGCTTCCTACACACGCGGGCCATATCTAGTTCAACTCTGCTTAGGAAACTGACAATAACAATAGCTCCTCTTCAGTCTGATACACTGTACTTGCTGGGAACAGACGCATGTGCTATTTGCACTGTGTATGGCAATGGGAGCGCAATAGTGACATTCCTTACCAGAAAACAACTCTTGCTCATAGGACCAGAAACTGCATGTGATTCCACTCCATTTAGGACTGGGAAACAAACGCTAGCTCGCCTTACAAGAAACACACTCTGCTTCAGAGAAAAGAGCACTCTTCTACTATACTGTGTTTGCTAAGGGGTCCAAAGAGTGAGCTTGCTCTGAACAAAAGAACTGTGCTTCCTACACACACGGGCCATATCTAGTTCAACTCTGCTTAGGAAACTGACAAGAACAGTAGCTCCTCTTCAGTCCAATACACTGTACTTGCTATGAACAGACGCGAGTGCTATTTGCACTGTGTATGGCAATTGGAGCACAATAGTGACTCGTCTTACCAGAAAACAACTCTTGCTTGTAGGACAAAAAACTGCATGTGACTCAACTCCATTTAGGACTGGGAAACAAACACTAGCTTGCCTTCCAAGAAACACACTCTGCTTTTGACAAAAGAGCACCCTTCTACTTTACTGTTTACTATGTGTTCCGAACAGTGAGCTTGCTCAGAACAAAAAAACTGTGCTTCCTACAAACATTGCCACATCTAGTTCAAGTCTGCTTAGGAACCTGAGAAGAACAGTAGATCCTCTTCAGTCCGATACACTGTACTTGCTGGGAACAGACGGGAGGGCTATTTGCACTGTGTATGGCAATGGGAGCGCAATAGTGACTTTCCTTACCAGAAAACAACTCTTGGTTGTAGGACCAGAAACTGCATGTGATTCCGCTCCACTTAGGACTGGGAAACAAACGCTAGCTTGCCTTACAAGAAACACACTCTGCTTTTGAGAAAAGAGCACAATTCTACTCTACTGTGTTTCCTATGGGGTCCGAAGAGTGAGCTTGCTCAGAACAAAAGAACTGAGCTTCCTACACACACGGCCATATCTAGTTCAATTCTGCTTAGGAACCTGACAAGAACAGTAGATCCTCTTCAGTCCAATACACTGTACTTGCTGGGAACAAACGCCAGTGCTATTTGTCCTGTGTATGGCAATGGCAGCGCAATATTGACTCTTCTTACCAGAAAACAACTCTTGCTCGTAGGACCAGAAACTGCAAGTGATTCAACTCCATTTAGGACTGGGAAACAAACGCTAGCTCGCCTTACAAGAAACACACTCTGCTTTAGAGAAAAGAGCACTCTTCTACTCTACTGTGTTTCCTCTAGGGCCAGAACATTGAGCTTGCTCAGAACAAAAGAACTGTGCTTCCTACACACGGGCCATATCTAGTTCAACTCTGCTTAGGAAACTGAGAAGAAAAGTAGCTCCTATTCAGTCCAATACACTGTACTAGCTGGGAACAGACGCGTGTGCTATTTGCACTGTGTATTGCATTTGGAGCGCAATAGTGACTCTTCTTACCAGAAAACAACTCTTGCTCTTAGGACCCAAAACTGCCTGTGACAACTACATTTAGGACTGGGAAACAAACGCGAGCTCGCCTTCTAGAAACACACTCTGCTTTAGAGAAAAGAGCACTCTTCTACTCTCCTGTGTAACCTATGGGGTCCGAACAGTGAGCTTGCTCAGAACAAAAAAACTGTGCTTCCTACACACACGGCCATATCTAGTTCAAGTCTGATTAGGAACCTGACAAGAACAGTAGATCCTCTTTCGTCCAATACACTGTACTTGCTGGGAAAAGACGCCAGTGCTTTTTTCCTGTGTATGGCAATGGCAGCGCAATAGTGACTCTTCTTACCAGAAAACAGCTCTTGCTTGTAGGACCAGAAACTGCATGTGATTCAACTCCATTTAGGACTGGGAAACAAACGATAGCTCGCCTTACAAGAAACACACTCTGCTTTTGAGAAAAGAGCACTCTTCTACTCTACTGTGTTTCCTATGGGGTCCAAACAGTGAGCTTGCTCAGAACAAAAGAAATGTGCTTCCTACACACGCGGGACATATCTCGATGAACTCTGCTTAGGAAACTGACAAGAACAGTAGCTCCTCTTCAGTCCAATACTCTGTACTTGCTGGGAACAGACGCGAGTGCTATTTGCACTGTGTATGGCAATGGGAGCGCAATAGTGACTTTCCTTACAAAAAACAACTCTTGCTCGTAGGACCAGAAACTGCATGTGATTCAACTCCATATGGGACTGGGAAACAAACGCTAGCTCGCCTTAAAGAAACACAATCTGCTTTTGAGAAAAGAGCACTCTTCTACTCTACTGTGTTTCTTATACGGCCAGATCAGTGAGCTTCCACACAACAAAAGAACCGTGCTTCCTACACACACGGCCATATCTAGTTCAACTCTGCTTAGGAACCTGACAAGAACAGTAGATCCTCTTCAGTCCAATACACTGTACATGCTGGGAACAGACGCGTGAGCTATTTGCCCTGTGTATGACAATGGGAGCACAATAGTGACTCTTCTTACCAGAAAACAACTCTTGCTCGTAGGACCAGAAACTGCATGTGATACAACTCCACTTAGGACGGGGAAACAAACACTAACTCGCCTTACAAGAAACACACTCTGCTTTAGAGAAAAAAGCACACTTCTACTCTATTGTGTTTCCTAGGAGGTCCGAACAGTGAACGTGCTGAGAACAAAAGAACTGTGCTTCCTACACTCGGGCCATATCTAGTTCAACTCTGCTTAGGAAACTGACAAGAACAGTAGCTCATCTTCAGTCCAATACACTGTACTTGAAGGGAACAGACGCGAGTGCTATTTGCACTGTGTATGGTAATTGGAGCACAATAGTGACTCTTCTTACCAGAAAACAACTCTTGCTCGTAGGACCAGAAACTGCATGTGATTCAACTCCATTTAGGACTGGGAAACAAACGCTAGCTTGCCTTACAAAAAACACACTCTGCTTTTGAGAAAAGAGCACTCTTCTACTCTACTGTGTTTCCTATGGTGTCCGAACAGTGAGCTTGCTCAGAACAAAAGAACTGTGCTTCCTACACACACGGGCCATATCTAGTTCAACTCTGCTTAGGACACTGACAAGAACAGTAGTCTCTTCAGTCCGATACACTGTACTTACTGGCAACAGACGCGAGAGCTATTTGCACTGTGGATGGCAATGGGAGCGCAATAGTGACTTTCCTTACCAGAAAACAACTCTTGCTCGTAGGACCAGAAACTGCATGTGATTCAACTCCATTTAGGACTGGGAAACAAATGCTAGCTGGCCTTACAAGAAACACACTCTGCTTTTAAGAAAAGTGCACTATTCTACTCTACTGTGTTTCCTATAGGGCCAGAACAGTGAGCTTGCTCAGAACATAAGAACTGTGCTTCCTACACACACGGGCCATATCTAGTTCAACTCTGCTTAGGAAACTGACAAGAACAGTAGCTCCTCTTCAGTCTGATACACTGTACTTGCTGGGAACAGACGCATGTGCTTTTGCACTGTGTATGGCAATGGGAGCGCAATAGTGACATTCCTTACCACAAAACAACTCTTGCTCATAGGACCAGAAACTGCATGTGATTCCACTCCATTTAGGACTGGGAAACAAACGCTAGCTCGCCTTACAAGAAACACACTCTGCTTCAGAGAAAAGAGCACTCTTATACTCTACTGTGTTTCCTATGGGGTCCAAACAGTGAGCTTGCTCAGAACAAAAGAACTGTGCTTCCTACACACACGGGCCATATCTAGTTCAACTCTGCTTAGGAAACTGAGAAGAACAGTAGCTCCTCTTCAGTCCAATACACTGTACTTGCTAGGAAGAGACGC
The DNA here is from genome assembly GCF_949786415.1 of Peromyscus eremicus. Taxonomy (NCBI): domain Eukaryota; kingdom Metazoa; phylum Chordata; class Mammalia; order Rodentia; family Cricetidae; genus Peromyscus; species Peromyscus eremicus. Next base: position 94,648 of record NW_026734441.1, on the reverse strand, counting down.
GAGTGCTATTTGCACTGTGTATGGCAATTGGAGCACAATAGTGACTCTTCTTACCAGAAAACAACTCTTGCTCGTAGGACAAAAAACTGCATGTGACTCAACTCCATTTAGGACTGGGAAACAAACACTAGCTCGCCTTCCAAGAAACACACTCTGCTTTTGAGAAAAGAGCACCCTTCTACTTTACTGTTTACTATGTGTTCCGAACAGTGAGCTTGCTCAGAACAAAAAAAACTGTGCTTCCTACAAACATTGCCACATCTAGTTTAAGTCTGCTTAGGAACCTGAGAAGAACAGTAGATCCTCTTCAGTCCGATACACTGTACTTGCTGGGAACAGACGGGAGGGCTATTTGCACTGTGTATGGCAATGGGAGCGCAATAGTGACTTTCCTTACCAGAAAACAACTCTTGTTCGTAGGACCAGAAACTGCATGTGATTCCACTCCACTTAGGACAGGGAAACAAACGCTAGGCCGCCTTACAAGAAACACACTCTGCTTTTGAGAAAAGAGCACAATTCTACTCTACTGTGTTTCCTATGGGTTCCGAACAGTGAGCTTGCTCAGAACAAAAGAACTGAGCTTCCTACACACACGGCCATATCTAGTTCAATTCTGCTTAGGAACCTGACAAGAACAGTAGATCCTCTTCAGTCCAATACACTGTACTTGCTGGGAACAAACACCAGTGCTATTTGTCCTGTGTATGGCAATGGCAGCGCAATATTGACTCTTCTTACCCGAAAACAACTCTTGCTCGTAGGACCAGAAACTGCATGTGATTCAACTCCATTTAGGACTGGGAAACAAACGCTAGCTCGCCTTACAAGAAACACACTCTGCTTTAGAGAAAAGAGCACTCTTCTACTCTACTGTGTTTCCTCTAGGGCCAGGACATTGAGCTGCTCAGAACAAAAGAACTGTGCTTCCTACACACGGGCCATATCTAGTTCAACTCTGCTTAGGAAACTGAGAAGAACAGTAGCTCCTCTTCAGTCCAATACACTGTACTTGCTGGGAACAGACGCCTGTGCTATTTGCACTTTGTATTGCATTTGGAGTGCAATAGTGACTCTTCTTACCAGAAAACAACTCTTGCTCTTAGGACCAAAAACTGCCTGTGACAACTACATTTAGGACTGGGAAACAAACGCGATCTCGCCTTACTAGAAACACACTCTGCTTTAGAGAAAAGAGCACTCTTCTACTCTCCTGTGTAACCTATGGGGTCCGAACAGTGAGCTTGCTCAGAACAAAAAAACTGTGCTTCCTACACACACGGCCATATCTAGTTCAAGTCTGATTAGGAACCTGACAAGAACAGTAGATCCTCTTTCGTCCAATACACTGTACTTGCTGGGAAAAGACGCCAGTGCTTTTTGTCCTGTGTATGGCAATGGCAGCGCAATAGTGACTCTTCTTACCAGAAAACAGCTCTTGCTTGTAGGACCAGAAACTGCATGTGATTCAACTCCATATAGGACTGGGAAACAAACGCTAGCTCGCCTTACAAGAAACACACTCTGCTTTTGAGAAAAGAGCACTCTTCTACTCTACTGTGTTTCCTATGGGGTCCAAAGAGTGAGCTTGCTCAGAACAAAAGAAATGTGCTTCCTACACATGCGGGACATATGTCGATCAACTCTGCTTAGGAAACTGACAAGAACAGTAGCTCCTCTTCAGCCCGATACTCTGTACTTGCTGGGAACAGACGCGAGTGCTATTTGCACTGTGTATGGCAATGGGAGCACAATAGTGACTTTCCTTACAAAAAACAACTCTTGCTCGTAGGACCAGAAACTGCATGTGATTCAACTCCATATGGGTCTGGGAAACAAACGCTAGCTAGCCTTAAAGAAACACAATCTGCTTTTAAGAAAAGAGCACTCTTCTACTATACTGTGTTTCCTATACGGCCAGAACAGTGAGCTTGCACAGAACAAAAGAACCGTGCTTCCTACACACACGGCCATATCTAGTTCAACTCTGCTTAGGAACCTGACAAGAACAGTAGATCCTCTTCAGTCCAATACACTGTACATGCTGGGAACAGACGCGTGTGCTATTTGCCCTGTGTATGACAATGGGAGCACAATAGTCACTCTTCTTACCAGAAAACAACTCTTGCTCGTAGGACCAGAAACTGCATGTGATACAAATCCACTTAGGACTGGGAAACAAACACTAACTCGCCTTACAAGAAACACACTCTGCTTTAGAGAAAAAAGCACTCTTCTACTCCATTGTGTTTCCTAGGAGGTCCGAACAGTGAACGTGCTCAGAACAAAAGAACTGTGCTTCCTACACACACGGCCATATCTAGTTCAATTCTGCTTAGGAACCTGACAAGAACAGTAGATCCTCTTCCATCCAATACACTGTACTTGCTGGGAAAAGACGCCAGTGCTATTTGCCCTGTGTATGGCAATGGTAGCGCAATAGTGACTCTTCTTACCAGAAAACAACTCTTGCTTGCAGGACCAGAAACTGCATGTGATTCAACTCCATTTATGACTGGGAAACAAACGCTAGCTCGCCCTACAAGAAACACACTCTGCTTTTGAGAAAAGAGCACTCTTCTACTCTACTGTGTTTCCTATAGGGCCAGAACAGTGAGCTTGCTCAGAACAAAAGAACTGTGCTTCCTACACACACGGCCATATCTAGTTCAACTCTGCTGAGGAAACTGACAAGAACAGTAGCTCCTAATCAGTCCAATACACTGTACTTGAAGGGAACAGACGCGAGTACTATTTGCACTGTGTATGGCATTTGGAGCGTAATAGTGACTCTTCTTACCAGAAAACAACTCTTGCTCGTAGGACCAAAAACTGCATGTGACTCAACTCCATTTAGGACTGGGAAACAAACGCGAGCTCACCTTACAAGAAAAACACTCTGCTTTAGGGAAAAGAGCACTCTTCTACTCTACTGTGTTTCCTATGGGGTCCAAACAGTGAGCTTGCTCAGAACAAAAGAACTGTGCTTCCTACACACACGGCCATATCTAGTTCAACTCTGCTTAGGAAACTGACAAGAACAGTAGCTCCTCTTCTGTCCAATACACTGTACTTGCTCGGAACAGACGCGAGTGCTATTTGCACTGTGTATGGCAATTGGAGCACAATAGTGACTCCTCTTACCAGAAAAAAACTCTTGCTCGTAGGACCAGAAACTGCATGTGACTCAACTCCATTTAGGACTGGGAAACAAACGCGAGCTCGCCTTACAAGAAACACACTCTGCTTTTAAGAAAAGTGCACTCTTCTACTCTACTGTGTTTCCTATAGGGCCAGAACAGTGAGCTTGCTCAGAACATAAGAACTGTGCTTCCTACACACACGGGCCATATCTAGTTCAACTCTGCTTAGGAAACTGACAAGAACAGTAGCTCGTCTTCAGTCTGATACACTGTACTTGCTGGGAACAGACGCATGTGCTATTTGCACTGTGTATGGCAATTGGAGCACAATAGTGACTTTCCTTACCAAAAAACAACTCTTGCTCGTAGGACCAGAAACTGCATGTGATTCAACTCCATATAGGACTGGGAAACAAACGCTAGCTGCCCTTACAAGAAACACAATCTGCTTTTGAGAAAAGAGCACTCTTCTACTCTACTGTGTTTCCTATAGGGCCAGAACAGTAAGCTTGCTCAGAACAAAAGAACTGTGCTTCCTACACACACGGCCATATCTAGTTCAACTCTGCTTAGGAACCTGACAAGAACAGTAGATCCTCTTCAGTCCAATACACTGTACATGCTGGGAACAGACGCGTGTGCTATTTGCACTGTGTATGACAATGGGAGCACAATAGTGACTCTTCTTACCATAAAACAACTCTTGCTCGTAGGACCAGAAACAGCATGTGATTACACTCCATTTTGGACTGGGAAACAAACGCTAGCTCACCTTACAAGAAACACACTCTGCTTTAGAGAAAAGAGCACTCTTCTACTCTACTGTGTTTCCTATAGGGCCAGAACAGTGAGCTTGCTCAGAAGAAAAGAACTGTGCTTCCTACACTCGGGCCATATCTAGTTCAACTCTGCTTAGGAAACTGACAAGAACAGTAGCTCCTCTTCAGTCCAATACACTGTACTTGCTCGGAACAGACGCGTGTGCTATTTGCACTGTGTATTGCATTTGGAGCGCAATAGTGACTCTTCTTACCAGAAAACAACTCTTGCTCTTAGGACCCAAAACTGCCTGTGACAACTACAATTAGGACTGGGAAACAAACGCGAGCTCGCCTTACTAGAAACACACTCTGCTTTAGAGAAAAGAGCACTCTTCTATTCTCCTGTGTAACCTATGGGGTCCGAACAGTGAGCTTGCTCAGAACAAAAAAACTGTGCTTCCTACACACACGGCCATATCTAGTTCAAGTCTGATTAGGAACCTGACAAGAACAGTAGATCCTCTTTCGTCCAATACACTGTACTTGCTGGGAAAAGACGCCAGTGCCTTTTGTCCTGTGTATGGCAATGGCAGCGCAATAGTGACTCTTCTTACCAGAAAACAGCTCTTGCTTGTAGGACCAGAAACTGCATGTGATTCAACTCCATTTAGGACTGGGAAACAAACGATAGCTCGCCTTACAAGAAACACACTCTGCTTTTGAGAAAAGAGCACTCTTCTACTCTGCTGTGTTTCCTATGGGGTCCAAACAGTGAGCTTGCTCAGAACAAAAGAAATGTGCTTCCTACACACGCGGGACATATCTCGATGAACTCTGCTTAGGAAACTGACAAGAACAGTAGCTCCTCTTCAGTCCAATACTCTGTACTTGCTGGGAACAGACGCGAGTGCTATTTGCACTGTGTATGGCAATGGGAGCGCAATAGTGACTTTCCTTACAAAAAACAACTCTTGCTCGTAGGACCAGAAACTGCATGTGATTCAACTCCATATGGGACTGGGAAACAAACGCTAGCTCGCCTTAAAGAAACACAATCTGCTTTTGAGAAAAGAGCACTCTTCTACTCTACTGTGTTTCTTATACGGCCAGAACAGTGAGCTTCCACACAACAAAAGAACCGTGCTTCCTACACACACGGCCATATCTAGTTCAACTCTGCTTAGGAACCTGACAAGAACAGTAGATCCTCTTCAGTCCAATACACTGTACATGCTGGGAACAGACGCGTGAGCTATTTGCCCTGTGTATGACAATGGGAGCACAATAGTGACTCTTCTTACCAGAAAACAACTCTTGCTCGTAGGACCAGAAACTGCATGTGATACAACTCCACTTAGGACGGGGAAACAAACACTAACTCGCCTTACAAGAAACACACTCTGCTTTAGAGAAAAAAGCACACTTCTACTCTATTGTGTTTCCTAGGAGGTCCGAACAGTGAACGTGCTGAGAACAAAAGAACTGTGGTTCCTACACTCGGGCCATATCTAGTTCAACTCTGCTTAGGAAACTGACAAGAACAGTAGCTCATCTTCAGTCCAATACACTGTACTTGAAGGGAACAGACGCGAGTGCTATTTGCACTGTGTATGGTAATTGGAGCACAATAGTGACTCTTCTTACCAGAAAACAACTCTTGCTCGTAGGACCAGAAACTGCGTGTGACTCAACTCCATTTAGGACAGGGAAACAAACTCTAGCTCGATTTACAAGAAACACACTCTGCTTTTGAGAAAAGAGCACTCTTCTACTCTACTGTGTTTCCTATGGGGTCCAAACAGTGAGCTTGCACAGAACAATAGATCTGTGCTTCCTACACACACTGCCATATCTAGTTCAATTCTGCTTAGGAACCTGACAAGAACAGTAGATCCTCTTCAGTCCAATACACTGTGCTTGCTGCGAACAGACGCCAGTGCTATTTGTCCTGTGTATGGCAATGGCAGAGCCAATAGTGACTCTTCTTACCAGAAAACAACTCTTGCTCGTAGTACCAGAAACTGCATGGGATTCAACTCCATTTAAAACTGGGAAACAAACGCTAGCTCGCCTTACAAGAAACACACTCTGCTTTAGAGAAAAGAGCACTCTTCTACTCTACTGTGTTTCCTATGGGGTCCAAACAGTGAGCTTGCTCAGAACAAAAGAACTGTGCTTCCTACACACATGGATCATATACAGTTCAACTCTGCTTAGGAAACTGACAAGAACAGTAGTACCTATTCAGTCCAATACACTGTACTTGCTGGGAACAGACGCCAGTGCTATTTGCACTGTGTATGTCAATGGGAGCACAATAGTGACTTTCCTTACGAGAAAACAACTCTTGATCGTAGGACCAGAAACTGCATGTGATTCAACTCCATTTAGGACTGGGAAACAAATGCTAGCTCGCCTTAAAAGAAACACACTCTGCTTTTAAGAAAAGAGCACTCTTCTACTCTACTGTGTTTCCTATAGGGTCCAAACAGTGAGCTTGTAAAGAACAAAAGAACTGTGCTTCCTACACACATGGACCATATCTAGTTAAACTCTGCTTAGTAAACTGACAAGAACAGTAGCTCCTATTCAGTCCAATACACTGTACTTGCTGGGAACAGACGCGAGAGCTATTTGCACTGTGTATGGCATTTGGAGCACAATAGTGACTCTTCTTACCAGAAAACATCTCTTGCTCATAGGACCAAAAACTGCATGTGACTCAACTCCATTTAGGACTGGGAAATAAACGCGAGCTCGCCTTACAAGAAACACACTCTGCTTTAGATAAAAGAGCACTCTTCTACTCTACTGTGTTTCCTATAGGGCCAGAACAGTGAGCTTGCTCAGAACATAATAACTGTGCTTCCTAAACACACAGGCCATATCTAGTTCAACTCTACTTAGGAAACTGACAAGAACAGTAGCTCCTCTTCAGTCAGATACACTGTACTTGCTGGGAACAGACGCGAGTGCTATTTGCACTGTGTATGGCAAAGGGAGCACAATAGTGACTTTCCTTACCAGAAAACAACTCTTGCTCGTAGGACCAGAAACTGCATGTGATTCAACTCCATTTAGGACTGGGAAACAAATGCTAGCTGGCCTTACAAGAAACACACTCTGCTTTTAAGAAAAGTGCACTATTCTACTCTACTGTGTTTCCTATAGGGCCAGAACAGTGAGCTTGCTCAGAACATAAGAACTGTGCTTCCTACACACACGGGCCATATCTAGTTCAACTCTGCTTAGGAAACTGACAAGAACAGTAGCTCCTCTTCAGTCTGATACACTGTACTTGCTGGGAACAGACGCATGTGCTTTTGCACTGTGTATGGCAATGGGAGCGCAATAGTGACATTCCTTACCACAAAACAACTCTTGCTCATAGGACCAGAAACTGCATGTGATTCCACTCCATTTAGGACTGGGAAACAAACGCTAGCTCGCCTTACAAGAAACACACTCTGCTTCAGAGAAAAGAGCACTCTTATACTCTACTGTGTTTCCTATGGGGTCCAAACAGTGAGCTTGCTCTGAACAAAAGAACTGTGCTTCCTACACACACGGGCCATATCTAGTTCAACTCTGCTTAGGAAACTGAGAAGAACAGTAGCTCCTCTTCAGTCCAATACACTGTACTTGCTAGGAAGAGACGCGAGTGCTATTTGCACTGTGTATGGCAATTGGAGCACAATAGTGACTCTTCTTACCAGAAAACAACTCTTGCTCGTAGGACAAAAAACTGCATGTGACTCAACTCCATTTAGGACTGGGAAACAAACACTAGCTCGCCTTCCAAGAAACACACTCTGCTTTTGAGAAAAGAGCACCCTTCTACTTTACTGTTTACTATGTGTTCCGAACAGTGAGCTTGCTCAGAACAAAAAAACTGTGCTTCCTACAAACATTGCCACATCTAGTTCAAGTCTGCTTAGGAACCTGAGAAGAACAGTAGATCCTCTTCAGTCCGATACACTGTACTTGCTGGGAACAGACGGGAGGGCTATTTGCACTGTGTATGGCAATGGGAGCGCAATAGTGACTTTCCTTACCAGAAAACAACTCTTGTTCGTAGGAACAGAAACTGCATGTGATTCCACTCCACTTAGGACAGGGAAACAAACGCTAGGCCGCCTTACAAGAAACACACTCTGCTTTTGAGAAAAGAGCACAATTCTACTCTACTGTGTTTCCTATGGGTTCCGAACAGTGAGCTTGCTCAGAACAAAAGAACTGAGCTTCCTACACACACGGCCATATCTAGTTCAATTCTGCTTAGGAACCTGACAAGAACAGTAGATCCTCTTCAGTCCAATACACTGTACTTGCTGGGAACAAACACCAGTGCTATTTGTCCTGTGTATGGCAATGGCAGCGCAATATTGACTCTTCTTACCCGAAAACAACTCTTGCTCGTAGGACCAGAAACTGCATGTGATTCAACTCCATTTAGGACTGGGAAACAAACGCTAGCTCGCCTTACAAGAAACACACTCTGCTTTAGAGAAAAGAGCACTCTTCTACTCTACTGTGTTTCCTCTAGGGCCAGGACATTGAGCTGCTCAGAACAAAAGAACTGTGCTTCCTACACACGGGCCATATCTAGTTCAACTCTGCTTAGGAAACTGAGAAGAACAGTAGCTCCTCTTCAGTCCAATACACTGTACTTGCTGGGAACAGACGCCTGTGCTATTTGCACTTTGTATTGCATTTGGAGCGCAATAGTGACTCTTCTTACCAGAAAACAACTCTTGCTCTTAGGACCAAAAACTGCCTGTGACAACTACATTTAGGACTGGGAAACAAACGCGATCTCGCCTTACTAGAAACACACTCTGCTTTAGAGAAAAGAGCACTCTTCTACTCTCCTGTGTAACCTATGGGGTCCGAACAGTGAGCTTGCTCAGAACAAAAGAACTGTGCTTCCTACACACATGGATCATATACAGTTCAACTCTGCTTAGGAAACTGACAAGAACAGTAGTACCTATTCAGTCCAATACACTGTACTTGCTGGGAACAGACGCCAGTGCTATTTGCACTGTGTATGTCAATGGGAGCACAATAGTGACTTTCCTTACGAGAAAACAACTCTTGATCGTAGGACCTGAAACTGCATGTGATTCAACTCCATTTAGGACTGGGAAACAAATGCTAGCTCGCCTTAAAAGAAACACACTCTGCTCTTAAGAAAAGAGCACTCTTCTACTCTACTGTGTTTCCTATAGGGTCCAAACAGTGAGCTTGCAAAGAACAAAAGAACTGTGCTTCCTACACACATGGACCATATCTAGTTAAACTCTGCTTAGTAAACTGACAAGAACAGTAGCTCCTATTCAGTCCAATACACTGTACTTGCTGGGAACAGACGCGAGTGCTATTTGCACTGTGTATGGCATTTGGAGCACAATAGTGACTCTTCTTACCAGAAAACATCTCTTGCTCATAGGACCAAAAACTGCATGTGACTCAACTCCATTTAGGACTGGGAAATAAACGCGAGCTCGCCTTACAAGAAACACACTCTGCTTTAGAAAAAAGAGCACTCTTCTACTCTACTGTGTTTCCTTTAGGGCCAGAACAGTGAGCTTGCTCAGAACATAATAACTGTGCTTCCTAAACACACAGGCCATATCTAGTTCAACTCTACTTAGGAAACTGACAAGAACAGTAGCTCCTCTTCAGTCAGATACACTGTACTTGCTGGGAACAGACGCGAGTGCTATTTGCACTGTGTATGGCAAAGGGAGCACAATAGTGACTTTCCTTACCAGAAAACAACTCTTGCTCGTAGGACCAGAAACTGCATGTGATTCAACTCCATTTAGGACTGGGAAACAAACGCTAGCTTGCCTTACAAAAAACACACTCTGCTTTTGAGAAAAGAGCACTCTTCTACTCTACTGTGTTTCCTATGGTGTCCGAACAGTGAGCTTGCTCAGAACAAAAGAACTGTGCTTCCTACACACACGGGCCATATCTAGTTCAACTCTGCTTAGGACACTGACAAGAACAGTAGTCTCTTCAGTCCGATACACTGTACTTACTGGCAACAGACGCGAGAGCTATTTGCACTGTGGATGGCAATGGGAGCGCAATAGTGACTTTCCTTACCAGAAAACAACTCTTGCTCGTAGGACCAGAAACTGCATGTGATTCAACTCCATTTAGGACTGGGAAACAAATGCTAGCTGGCCTTACAAGAAACACACTCTGCTTTTAAGAAAAGTGCACTATTCTACTCTACTGTGTTTCCTATAGGGCCAGAACAGTGAGCTTGCTCAGAACATAAGAACTGTGCTTCCTACACACACGGGCCATATCTAGTTCAACTCTGCTTAGGAAACTGACAAGAACAGTAGCTCCTCTTCAGTCTGATACACTGTACTTGCTGGGAACAGACGCATGTGCTTTTGCACTGTGTATGGCAATGGGAGCGCAATAGTGACATTCCTTACCACAAAACAACTCTTGCTCATAGGACCAGAAACTGCATGTGATTCCACTCCATTTAGGACTGGGAAACAAACGCTAGCTCGCCTTACAAGAAACACACTCTGCTTCAGAGAAAAGAGCACTCTTATACTCTACTGTGTTTCCTATGGGGTCCAAACAGTGAGCTTGCTCAGAACAAAAGAACTGTGCTTCCTACACACGGGCCATATCTAGTTCAACTCTGCTTAGGAAACTGAGAAGAACAGTAGCTCCTCTTCAGTCCAATACACTGTACTTGCTAGGAACAGACGCGAGTGCTATTTGCACTGTGTATGGCAATTGGAGCACAATAGTAACTCTTCTTACCAGAAAACAACTCTTGCTCGTAGGACAAAAAACTGCATGTGACTCAACTCCATTTAGGACTGGGAAACAAACACTAGCTCGCCTTCCAAGAAACACACTCTGCTTTTGAGAAAAGAGCACCCTTCTACTTTACTGTTTACTATGTGTTCCGAACAGTGAGCTTGCTCAGAACAAAAAAAACTGTGCTTCCTACAAACATTGCCACATCTAGTTCAAGTCTGCTTAGGAACCTGAGAAGAACAGTAGATCCTCTTCAGTCCGATACACTGTACTTGCTGGGAACAGACGGGAGGGCTATTTGCACTGTGTATGGCAATGGGAGCGCAATAGTGACTTTCCTTACCAGAAAACAACTCTTGTTCGTAGGACCAGAAACTGCATGTGATTCCACTCCACTTAGGACAGGGAAACAAACGCTAGGCCGCCTTACAAGAAACACACTCTGCTTTTGAGAAAAGAGCACAATTCTACTCTACTGTGTTTCCTATGGGTTCCGAACAGTGAGCTTGCTCAGAACAAAAGAACTGAGCTTCCTACACACACGGCCATATCTAGTTCAATTCTGCTTAGGAACCTGACAAGAACAGTAGATCCTCTTCAGTCCAATACACTGTACTTGCTGGGAACAAACACCAGTGCTATTTGTCCTGTGTATGGCAATGGCAGCGCAATATTGACTCTTCTTACCCGAAAACAACTCTTGCTCGTAGGACCAGAAACTGCATGTGATTCAACTCCATTTAGGACTGGGAAACAAACGCTAGCTCGCCTTACAAGAAACACACTCTGCTTTAGAGAAAAGAGCACTCTTCTACTCTACTGTGTTTCCTATGGGGTCCAAAGAGTGAGCTTGCTCAGAACAAAAGAAATGTGCTTCCTACACATGCGGGACATATCTCGATCAACTCTGCTTAGGAAACTGACAAGAACAGTAGCTCCTCTTCAGCCCGATACTCTGTACTTGCTGGGAACAGACGCGAGTGCTATTTGCACTGTGTATGGCAATGGGAGCACAATAGTGACTTTCCTTACAAAAAACAACTCTTGCTCGTAGGACCAGAAACTGCATGTGATTCAACTCCATATGGGACTGGGAAACAAACGCTAGCTAGCCTTAAAGAAACACAATCTGCTTTTAAGAAAAGAGCACTCTTCTACTATACTGTGTTTCCTATACGGCCAGAACAGTGAGCTTGCACAGAACAAAAGAACCGTGCTTCCTACACACACGGCCATATCTAGTTCAACTCTGCTTAGGAACCTGACAAGAACAGTAGATCCTCTTCAGTCCAATACACTGTACATGCTGGGAACAGACGCGTGTGCTATTTGCCCTGTGTATGACAATGGGAGCGCAATAGTCACTCTTCTTACCAGAAAACAACTCTTGCTCGTAGGACCAGAAACTGCATGTGATACAAATCCACTTAGGACTGGGAAACAAACACTAACTCGCCTTACAAGAAACACACTCTGCTTTAGAGAAAAAAGCACTCTTCTACTCTATTGTGTTTCCTAGGAGGTCCGAACAGTGAACGTGCTCAGAACAAAAGAACTGTGCTTCCTACACACACGGCCATATCTAGTTCAATTCTGCTTAGGAACCTGACAAGAACAGTAGATCCTCTTCCATCCAATACACTGTACTTGCTGGGAAAAAACGCCAGTGCTATTTGCCCTGTGTATGGCAATGGTAGCGCAATAGTGACTCTTCTTACCAGAAAACAACTCTTGCTTGCAGGACCAGAAACTGCATGTGATTCAACTCCATTTATGACTGGGAAACAAACGCTAGCTCGCCCTACAAGAAACACACTCTGCTTTTGAGAAAAGAGCACTCTTCTACTCTACTGTGTTTCCTATAGGGCCAGAACAGTGATCTTGCTCAGAACAAAAGAACTGTGCTTCCTACACACACGGCCATATCTAGTTCAACTCTGCTGAGGAAACTGACAAGAACAGTAGCTCCTAATCAGTCCAATACACTGTACTTGAAGGGAACAGACGCGAGTACTATTTGCACTGTGTATGGCATTTGGAGCGTAATAGTGACTCTTCTTACCAGAAAACAACTCTTGCTCGTAGGACCAAAAACTGCATGTGACTCAACTCCATTTAGGACTGGGAAACAAACGCGAGCTCACCTTACAAGAAAAACACTCTGCTTTAGGGAAAAGAGCACTCTTCTACTCTACTGTGTTTCCTATGGGGTCCAAACAGTGAGCTTGCTCAGAACAAAAGAACTGTGCTTCCTACACACACGGCCATATCTAGTTCAACTCTGCTTAGGAAACTGACAAGAACAGTAGCTCCTCTTCTGTCCAATACACTGTACTTGCTCGGAACAGACGCGAGTGCTATTTGCACTGTGTATGGCAATTGGAGCACAATAGTGACTCGTCTTACCAGAAAAAAACTCTTGCTCGTAGGACCAGAAACTGCATGTGACTCAACTCCATTTAGGACTGGGAAACAAACGCGAGCTCGCCTTACAAGAAACACACTCTGCTTTTAAGAAAAGTGCACTCTTCTACTCTACTGTGTTTCCTATAGGGCCAGAACAGTGAGCTTGCTCAGAACATAAGAACTGTGCTTCCTACACACACGGGCCATATCTAGTTCAACTCTGCTTAGGAAACTGACAAGAACAGTAGCTCGTCTTCAGTCTGATACACTGTACTTGCTGGGAACAGACGCATGTGCTATTTGCACTGTGTATGGCAATTGGAGCACAATAGTGACTTTCCTTACCAAAAAACAACTCTTGCTCGTAGGACCAGAAACTGCATGTGATTCAACTCCATATAGGACTGGGAAACAAACGCTAGCTGCCCTTACAAGAAACACAATCTGCTTTTGAGAAAAGAGCACTCTTCTACTCTACTGTGTTTCCTATAGGGCCAGAACAGTAAGCTTGCTCAGAACAAAAGAACTGTGCTTCCTACACACACGGCCATATCTAGTTCAACTCTGCTTAGGAACCTGACAAGAACAGTAGATCCTCTTCAGTCCAATACACTGTACATGCTGGGAACAGACGCGTGTGCTATTTGCACTGTGTATGACAATGGGAGCACAATAGTGACTCTTCTTACCATAAAACAACTCTTGCTCGTAGGACCAGAAACAGCATGTGATTACACTCCATTTTGGACTGGGAAACAAACGCTAGCTCACCTTACAAGAAACACACTCTGCTTTAGAGAAAAGAGCACTCTTCTACTCTACTGTGTTTCCTATAGGGCCAGAACAGTGAGCTTGCTCAGAAGAAAAGAACTGTGCTTCCTACACTCGGGCCATATCTAGTTCAACTCTGCTTAGGAAACTGACAAGAACAGTAGCTCCTCTTCAGTCCAATACACTGTAATTGCTCGGAACAGACGCGAGTGCTACTTGCAATGTGTATGGCAATTGGAGCACAATAGTGACACGTCTTACCAGAAAACAACTCTTGCTCGTAGGACAAAAAACTGCATGTGACTCAACTCCATTTAGGACTGGGAAACAAACGCTAGCTCGACTTCCAAAAACACACTCTGCTTTTGAGAAAAGAGCACTCTTCTACTCTACTGTGTTTCCTAAGTGTTCCAAACAGTGAACTTGCTCAGAACAAAAAAACTGTGCTTCCTACACACACGGCCATATCTAGATCAAGTCTGCTTAGGAAACTGACAAGAACAGTAGCTCCTATTCAGTCCGATACACTGTACTTCCTGGAACAGACACGAGTGCTATTTGTACTGTATATGACATTTGGAGCGCAACAGTGACTCTTCTTACCAGAAAACAACTCTTGCTCGTAGGACCAGAAACCGCATGTGACTCAACTCCATTTAGGACTGGGAAACAAACGCGAGCTCGCATTACAAGAAACACACTCTGCTTTTAAGAAAAGTACACTCTCTACTCTACTGTGTTTCCTATAGGGCCAGAACAATGAGCTTGCTCAGAACATAAGAACTGTGCTTCCTACACACCCGGGCCATATCTAGTTCAACTCTGCTTAAGAAAGTGACAAGAACAGTAGATCCTCTTCAGTCCAATACACTGTACTTGCTGGGAACAGACAACAGTGCTATTTGTCCTGTGTATGGCAATGGCAGCGCAATAGTGACTCTTCTTTCCAGAAAACAACTCCTGCTCTTAGGACCAGAAACTGCATGTGATTCAACTCCATTTAGGACTGCGAAACAAACACTAGCTCGCCTTACAAGAAACACACTCTGCTTTTGAGAAAAGAGCACTCTTCTACTTTACTGTGTTTCCTATGGGGTCCAAACAGTGAGCTTGCTCAGAACAAAAAACTGTGCTTCCTACACACGGACAATATCTAGTTCAACTCTGCTTAGGAAACTGACAAGAACAGTAGCTCCTCTTCAGTCCGATACACTGTACTTGCTGTGAACAGACGCGAGTGCTATTTGCACTGTGTATGGCAATGGGAGCACAACAGTTACTTCCTTACCAGAAAACAACTCTTGCTCGTAGGACAAGAAACTGCATGTGATTCAACTCCATTTAGGACTGGGAAACAAACGCTAGCTCGCCTTAGAAGAAACACACTCTGCTTTTGAGAAAAGAGCACTCTTCTACTCTACTGTGTTTCCTATGGGGTCCAAACAGTGAGCTTGCTGAGAACAAAAGAATTGTGCTTCCTAAACACACGGTCATATCTAGTTCAATTCTGCTTAGGAAACTGACAAGAATAGTAGATCCTCTTCAGTCCTAAACACTGTACTTGCTGGGAACAGACGCGAGTGCTATATGCCCTGTGTATGACAATGGGAGCACAATAGTGACTCTTCTTACCAGAAAACAACTCTTGCTCCTAAGACCAGAAACTGCATGGGATTCAACTCCATTTAAGACTGGGAAACAAATGCTAGCTTGCCTTACAAGAAACACACTCTGCTTTTGAGAAGAGAGCAGTCTTCTTCTCTCCTGTGTTTCCTATGGGGTCCAAACAGTGAGCTTGCTCAGAACAAAAGAACTGTGCTTCCTACACACACGGACCATAACTAGTTCAACTCTGCTTAGGAACCTGACAAGAACAGTAGCTCCTCTTCAGTCCAATACACTGTACTTGCTGGGAACAGACGCGAGTGCTATTTGCACTGTGTATGGCAATTGGAGTACAATAGTGACTCGTCTTACCAGAAAACAACTATTGCTCGTAGGACAAAATACTGCATGTGTCTCAACTCCATTTAGGCCTGGGAAACAAACACGAGTTCGCCTTACAAGAAATACACTCTGCTTTTGAGAAAAGAGCACTCTTCTACTCAACTGTGTTTCCATTAAGACCAAAACAGTGAGCTTGCTCAGAACAAAAGAACTGTGCTTCCTACACTTACGGTCATATCTAGTTCAATTCTGCTTAGGAAATTGACAAGAATAGTAGATCCTCTTCAGTGCAATACACTGTACTTGCTGGGAACAGATGCCAGTGCTATTTGTCCTGTGTATGGCAATGGCAGCGCAATAGTGACTATTCTTACAATAAAACAACTCTTGCTCGTAGGACCAGTAACTGAATGTGATTCAACTCCATTTAGGACTGGGACACAAACCCTAGCTCGCCTTACAAGAAACACACTCTGCTTTTGAGAAAAGAGCACTGTTCTACTCTACTGTGTTTCCTATAGGGCCAGAACAGTGAGCTTGCTGAGAACAAAAGAACTGTCCTTCCTGCATAAATGGACCATATCTAGTTCAACTATGCTTTGGAAACTGACAAGAACAGTAGCTCCTATTCAGTCCAATACACTGTACTTGCTGGGAACAGACGCTAGTGCTATTTGCACTGTGTATGGCAATTGGAGCGAAATAGTGACTCTTCTTACCAGAAAACAACTCTTGCTCGTAGGACCAGAAACTGCATGTGATACAACTCCACTTAGGACGGGGAAACAAACACTAACTCGCCTTACAAGAAACACACTCTGCTTTAGAGAAAAAAGCACACTTCTACTCTATTGTGTTTCCTAGGAGGTCCGAACAGTGAACGTGCTGAGAACAAAAGAACTGTGGTTCCTACACTCGGGCCATATCTAGTTCAACTCTGCTTAGGAAACTGACAAGAACAGTAGCTCATCTTCAGTCCAATACACTGTACTTGAAGGGAACAGACGCGAGTGCTATTTGCACTGTGTATGGTAATTGGAGCACAATAGTGACTCTTCTTACCAGAAAACAACTCTTGCTCGTAGGACCAGAAACTGCGTGTGACTCAACTCCATTTAGGACAGGGAAACAAACTCTAGCTCGATTTACAAGAAACACACTCTGCTTTTGAGAAAAGAGCACTCTTCTACTCTACTGTGTTTCCTATGGGGTCCAAACAGTGAGCTTGCACAGAACAATAGATCTGTGCTTCCTACACACACTGCCATATCTAGTTCAATTCTGCTTAGGAACCTGACAAGAACAGTAGATCCTCTTCAGTCCAATACACTGTGCTTGCTGCGAACAGACGCCAGTGCTATTTGTCCTGTGTATGGCAATGGCAGAGCAATAGTGACTCTTCTTACCAGAAAACAACTCTTGCTCGTAGTACCAGAAACTGCATGGGATTCAACTCCATTTAAAACTGGGAAACAAACGCTAGCTCGCCTTACAAGAAACACACTCTGCTTTAGAGAAAAGAGCACTCTTCTACTCTACTGTGTTTCCTATGGGGTCCAAACAGTGAGCTTGCTCAGAACAAAAGAACTGTGCTTCCTACACACATGGATCATATACAGTTCAACTCTGCTTAGGAAACTGACAAGAACAGTAGTACCTATTCAGTCCAATACACTGTACTTGCTGGGAACAGACGCCAGTGCTATTTGCACTGTGTATGTCAATGGGAGCACAATAGTGACTTTCCTTACGAGAAAACAACTCTTGATCGTAGGACCAGAAACTGCATGTGATTCAACTCCATTTAGGACTGGGAAACAAATGCTAGCTCGCCTTAAAAGAAACACACTCTGCTTTTAAGAAAAGAGCACTCTTCTACTCTACTGTGTTTCCTATAGGGTCCAAACAGTGAGCTTGTAAAGAACAAAAGAACTGTGCTTCCTACACACATGGACCATATCTAGTTAAACTCTGCTTAGTAAACTGACAAGAACAGTAGCTCCTATTCAGTCCAATACACTGTACTTGCTGGGAACAGACGCGAGTGCTATTTGCACTGTGTATGGCATTTGGAGCACAATAGTGACTCTTCTTACCAGAAAACATCTCTTGCTCATAGGACCAAAAACTGCATGTGACTCAACTCCATTTAGGACTGGGAAATAAACGCGAGCTCGCCTTACAAGAAACACACTCTGCTTTAGATAAAAGAGCACTCTTCTACTCTACTGTGTTTCCTATAGGGCCAGAACAGTGAGCTTGCTCAGAACATAATAACTGTGCTTCCTAAACACACAGGCCATATCTAGTTCAACTCTACTTAGGAAACTGACAAGAACAGTAGCTCCTCTTCAGTCAGATACACTGTACTTGCTGGGAACAGACGCGAGTGCTATTTGCACTGTGTATGGCAAAGGGAGCACAATAGTGACTTTCCTTACCAGAAAACAACTCTTGCTCGTAGGACCAGAAACTGCATGTGATTCAACTCCATTTAGGACTGGGAAACAAATGCTAGCTGGCCTTACAAGAAACACACTCTGCTTTTAAGAAAAGTGCACTATTCTACTCTACTGTGTTTCCTATAGGGCCAGAACAGTGAGCTTGCTCAGAACATAAGAACTGTGCTTCCTACACACACGGGCCATATCTAGTTCAACTCTGCTTAGGAAACTGACAAGAACAGTAGCTCCTCTTCAGTCTGATACACTGTACTTGCTGGGAACAGACGCATGTGCTTTTGCACTGTGTATGGCAATGGGAGCGCAATAGTGACATTCCTTACCACAAAACAACTCTTGCTCATAGGACCAGAAACTGCATGTGATTCCACTCCATTTAGGACTGGGAAACAAACGCTAGCTCGCCTTACAAGAAACACACTCTGCTTCAGAGAAAAGAGCACTCTTATACTCTACTGTGTTTCCTATGGGGTCCAAACAGTGAGCTTGCTCTGAACAAAAGAACTGTGCTTCCTACACACACGGGCCATATCTAGTTCAACTCTGCTTAGGAAACTGAGAAGAACAGTAGCTCCTCTTCAGTCCAATACACTGTACTTGCTAGGAACAGACGCGAGTGCTATTTGCACTGTGTATGGCAATTGGAGCACAATAGTGACTCTTCTTACCAGAAAACAACTCTTGCTCGTAGGACAAAAAACTGCATGTGACTCAACTCCATTTAGGACTGGGAAACAAACACTAGCTCGCCTTCCAAGAAACACACTCTGCTTTTGAGAAAAGAGCACCCTTCTACTTTACTGTTTACTATGTGTTCCGAACAGTGAGCTTGCTCAGAACAAAAAAAACTGTGCTTCCTACAAACATTGCCACATCTAGTTCAAGTCTGCTTAGGAACCTGAGAAGAACAGTAGATCCTCTTCAGTCCGATACACTGTACTTGCTGGGAACAGACGGGAGGGCTATTTGCACTGTGTATGGCAATGGGAGCGCAATAGTGACTTTCCTTACCAGAAAACAACTCTTGTTCGTAGGAACAGAAACTGCATGTGATTCCACTCCACTTAGGACAGGGAAACAAACGCTAGGCCGCCTTACAAGAAACACACTCTGCTTTTGAGAAAAGAGCACAATTCTACTCTACTGTGTTTCCTATGGGTTCCGAACAGTGAGCTTGCTCAGAACAAAAGAACTGAGCTTCCTACACACACGGCCATATCTAGTTCAATTCTGCTTAGGAACCTGACAAGAACAGTAGATCCTCTTCAGTCCAATACACTGTACTTGCTGGGAACAAACACCAGTGCTATTTGTCCTGTGTATGGCAATGGCAGCGCAATATTGACTCTTCTTACCCGAAAACAACTCTTGCTCGTAGGACCAGAAACTGCATGTGATTCAACTCCATTTAGGACTGGGAAACAAACGCTAGCTCGCCTTACAAGAAACACACTCTGCTTTAGAGAAAAGAGCACTCTTCTACTCTACTGTGTTTCCTCTAGGGCCAGGACATTGAGCTGCTCAGAACAAAAGAACTGTGCTTCCTACACACGGGCCATATCTAGTTCAACTCTGCTTAGGAAACTGAGAAGAACAGTAGCTCCTCTTCAGTCCAATACACTGTACTTGCTGGGAACAGACGCCTGTGCTATTTGCACTTTGTATTGCATTTGGAGCGCAATAGTGACTCTTCTTACCAGAAAACAACTCTTGCTCTTAGGACCAAAAACTGCCTGTGACAACTACATTTAGGACTGGGAAACAAACGCGATCTCGCCTTACTAGAAACACACTCTGCTTTAGAGAAAAGAGCACTCTTCTACTCTCCTGTGTAACCTATGGGGTCCGAACAGTGAGCTTGCTCAGAACAAAAGAACTGTGCTTCCTACACACATGGATCATATACAGTTCAACTCTGCTTAGGAAACTGACAAGAACAGTAGTACCTATTCAGTCCAATACACTGTACTTGCTGGGAACAGACGCCAGTGCTATTTGCACTGTGTATGTCAATGGGAGCACAATAGTGACTTTCCTTACGAGAAAACAACTCTTGATCGTAGGACCTGAAACTGCATGTGATTCAACTCCATTTAGGACTGGGAAACAAATGCTAGCTCGCCTTAAAAGAAACACACTCTGCTCTTAAGAAAAGAGCACTCTTCTACTCTACTGTGTTTCCTATAGGGTCCAAACAGTGAGCTTGCAAAGAACAAAAGAACTGTGCTTCCTACACACATGGACCATATCTAGTTAAACTCTGCTTAGTAAACTGACAAGAACAGTAGCTCCTATTCAGTCCAATACACTGTACTTGCTGGGAACAGACGCGAGTGCTATTTGCACTGTGTATGGCATTTGGAGCACAATAGTGACTCTTCTTACCAGAAAACATCTCTTGCTCATAGGACCAAAAACTGCATGTGACTCAACTCCATTTAGGACTGGGAAATAAACGCGAGCTCGCCTTACAAGAAACACACTCTGCTTTAGAAAAAAGAGCACTCTTCTACTCTACTGTGTTTCCTTTAGGGCCAGAACAGTGAGCTTGCTCAGAACATAATAACTGTGCTTCCTAAACACACAGGCCATATCTAGTTCAACTCTACTTAGGAAACTGACAAGAACAGTAGCTCCTCTTCAGTCAGATACACTGTACTTGCTGGGAACAGACGCGAGTGCTATTTGCACTGTGTATGGCAAACGGAGCACAATAGTGACTTTCCTTACCAGAAAACAACTCTTGCTCGTAGGACCAGAAACTGCATGTGATTCAACTCCATTTAGGACTGGGAATCAAACGCTAGCTTGCCTTACAAAAAACACACTCTGCTTTTGAGAAAAGAGCACTCTTCTACTCTACTGTGTTTCCTATGGTGTCCGAACAGTGAGCTTGCTCAGAACAAAAGAACTGTGCTTCCTACACACACGGGCCATATCTAGTTCAACTCTGCTTAGGACACTGACAAGAACAGTAGTCTCTTCAGTCCGATACACTGTACTTACTGGCAACAGACGCGAGAGCTATTTGCACTGTGGATGGCAATGGGAGCGCAATAGTGACTTTCCTTACCAGAAAACAACTCTTGCTCGTAGGACCAGAAACTGCATGTGATTCAACTCCATTTAGGACTGGGAAACAAATGCTAGCTGGCCTTACAAGAAACACACTCTGCTTTTAAGAAAAGTGCACTATTCTACTCTACTGTGTTTCCTATAGGGCCAGAACAGTGAGCTTGCTCAGAACATAAGAACTGTGCTTCCTACACACACGGGCCATATCTAGTTCAACTCTGCTTAGGAAACTGACAAGAACAGTAGCTCCTCTTCAGTCTGATACACTGTACTTGCTGGGAACAGACGCATGTGCTTTTGCACTGTGTATGGCAATGGGAGCGCAATAGTGACATTCCTTACCACAAAACAACTCTTGCTCATAGGACCAGAAACTGCATGTGATTCCACTCCATTTAGGACTGGGAAACAAACGCTAGCTCGCCTTACAAGAAACACACTCTGCTTCAGAGAAAAGAGCACTCTTATACTCTACTGTGTTTCCTATGGGGTCCAAACAGTGAGCTTGCTCAGAACAAAAGAACTGTGCTTCCTACACACGGGCCATATCTAGTTCAACTCTGCTTAGGAAACTGAGAAGAACAGTAGCTCCTCTTCAGTCCAATACACTGTACTTGCTAGGAACAGACGCGAGTGCTATTTGCACTGTGTATGGCAATTGGAGCACAATAGTAACTCTTCTTACCAGAAAACAACTCTTGCTCGTAGGACAAAAAACTGCATGTGACTCAACTCCATTTAGGACTGGGAAACAAACACTAGCTCGCCTTCCAAGAAACACACTCTGCTTTTGAGAAAAGAGCACCCTTCTACTTTACTGTTTACTATGTGTTCCGAACAGTGAGCTTGCTCAGAACAAAAAAAACTGTGCTTCCTACAAACATTGCCACATCTAGTTCAAGTCTGCTTAGGAACCTGAGAAGAACAGTAGATCCTCTTCAGTCCGATACACTGTACTTGCTGGGAACAGACGGGAGGGCTATTTGCACTGTGTATGGCAATGGGAGCGCAATAGTGACTTTCCTTACCAGAAAACAACTCTTGTTCGTAGGACCAGAAACTGCATGTGATTCCACTCCACTTAGGACAGGGAAACAAACGCTAGGCCGCCTTACAAGAAACACACTCTGCTTTTGAGAAAAGAGCACAATTCTACTCTACTGTGTTTCCTATGGGTTCCGAACAGTGAGCTTGCTCAGAACAAAAGAACTGAGCTTCCTACACACACGGCCATATCTAGTTCAATTCTGCTTAGGAACCTGACAAGAACAGTAGATCCTCTTCAGTCCAATACACTGTACTTGCTGGGAACAAACACCAGTGCTATTTGTCCTGTGTATGGCAATGGCAGCGCAATATTGACTCTTCTTACCCGAAAACAACTCTTGCTCGTAGGACCAGAAACTGCATGTGATTCAACTCCATTTAGGACTGGGAAACAAACGCTAGCTCGCCTTACAAGAAACACACTCTGCTTTAGAGAAAAGAGCACTCTTCTACTCTACTGTGTTTCCTCTAGGGCCAGGACATTGAGCTGCTCAGAACAAAAGAACTGTGCTTCCTACACACGGGCCATATCTAGTTCAACTCTGCTTAGGAAACTGAGAAGAACAGTAGCTCCTCTTCAGTCCAATACACTGTACTTGCTGGGAACAGACGCCTGTGCTATTTGCACTTTGTATTGCATTTGGAGCGCAATAGTGACTCTTCTTACCAGAAAACAACTCTTGCTCTTAGGACCAAAAACTGCCTGTGACAACTACATTTAGGACTGGGAAACAAACGCGATCTCGCCTTACTAGAAACACACTCTGCTTTAGAGAAAAGAGCACTCTTCTACTCTCCTGTGTAACCTATGGGGTCCGAACAGTGAGCTTGCTCAGAACAAAAAAACTGTGCTTCCTACACACACGGCCATATCTAGTTCAAGTCTGATTAGGAACCTGACAAGAACAGTAGATCCTCTTTCGTCCAATACACTGTACTTGCTGGGAAAAGACGCCAGTGCTTTTTGTCCTGTGTATGGCAATGGCAGCGCAATAGTGACTCTTCTTACCAGAAAACAGCTCTTGCTTGTAGGACCAGAAACTGCATGTGATTCAACTCCATATAGGACTGGGAAACAAACGCTAGCTCGCCTTACAAGAAACACACTCTGCTTTTGAGAAAAGAGCACTCTTCTACTCTACTGTGTTTCCTATGGGGTCCAAAGAGTGAGCTTGCTCAGAACAAAAGAAATGTGCTTCCTACACATGCGGGACATATCTCGATCAACTCTGCTTAGGAAACTGACAAGAACAGTAGCTCCTCTTCAGCCCGATACTCTGTACTTGCTGGGAACAGACGCGAGTGCTATTTGCACTGTGTATGGCAATGGGAGCACAATAGTGACTTTCCTTACAAAAAACAACTCTTGCTCGTAGGACCAGAAACTGCATGTGATTCAACTCCATATGGGACTGGGAAACAAACGCTAGCTAGCCTTAAAGAAACACAATCTGCTTTTAAGAAAAGAGCACTCTTCTACTATACTGTGTTTCCTATACGGCCAGAACAGTGAGCTTGCACAGAACAAAAGAACCGTGCTTCCTACACACACGGCCATATCTAGTTCAACTCTGCTTAGGAACCTGACAAGAACAGTAGATCCTCTTCAGTCCAATACACTGTACATGCTGGGAACAGACGCGTGTGCTATTTGCCCTGTGTATGACAATGGGAGCGCAATAGTCACTCTTCTTACCAGAAAACAACTCTTGCTCGTAGGACCAGAAACTGCATGTGATACAAATCCACTTAGGACTGGGAAACAAACACTAACTCGCCTTACAAGAAACACACTCTGCTTTAGAGAAAAAAGCACTCTTCTACTCTATTGTGTTTCCTAGGAGGTCCGAACAGTGAACGTGCTCAGAACAAAAGAACTGTGCTTCCTACACACACGGCCATATCTAGTTCAATTCTGCTTAGGAACCTGACAAGAACAGTAGATCCTCTTCCATCCAATACACTGTACTTGCTGGGAAAAGACGCCAGTGCTATTTGCCCTGTGTATGGCAATGGTAGCGCAATAGTGACTCTTCTTACCAGAAAACAACTCTTGCTTGCAGGACCAGAAACTGCATGTGATTCAACTCCATTTATGACTGGGAAACAAACGCTAGCTCGCCCTACAAGAAACACACTCTGCTTTTGAGAAAAGAGCACTCTTCTACTCTACTGTGTTTCCTATAGGGCCAGAACAGTGATCTTGCTCAGAACAAAAGAACTGTGCTTCCTACACACACGGCCATATCTAGTTCAACTCTGCTGAGGAAACTGACAAGAACAGTAGCTCCTAATCAGTCCAATACACTGTACTTGAAGGGAACAGACGCGAGTACTATTTGCACTGTGTATGGCATTTGGAGCGTAATAGTGACTCTTCTTACCAGAAAACAACTCTTGCTCGTAGGACCAAAAACTGCATGTGACTCAACTCCATTTAGGACTGGGAAACAAACGCGAGCTCACCTTACAAGAAAAACACTCTGCTTTAGGGAAAAGAGCACTCTTCTACTCTACTGTGTTTCCTATGGGGTCCAAACAGTGAGCTTGCTCAGAACAAAAGAACTGTGCTTCCTACACACACGGCCATATCTAGTTCAACTCTGCTTAGGAAACTGACAAGAACAGTAGCTCCTCTTCTGTCCAATACACTGTACTTGCTCGGAACAGACGCGAGTGCTATTTGCACTGTGTATGGCAATTGGAGCACAATAGTGACTCGTCTTACCAGAAAAAAACTCTTGCTCGTAGGACCAGAAACTGCATGTGACTCAACTCCATTTAGGACTGGGAAACAAACGCGAGCTCGCCTTACAAGAAACACACTCTGCTTTTAAGAAAAGTGCACTCTTCTACTCTACTGTGTTTCCTATAGGGCCAGAACAGTGAGCTTGCTCAGAACATAAGAACTGTGCTTCCTACACACACGGGCCATATCTAGTTCAACTCTGCTTAGGAAACTGACAAGAACAGTAGCTCGTCTTCAGTCTGATACACTGTACTTGCTGGGAACAGACGCATGTGCTATTTGCACTGTGTATGGCAATTGGAGCACAATAGTGACTTTCCTTACCAAAAAACAACTCTTGCTCGTAGGACCAGAAACTGCATGTGATTCAACTCCATTTAGGACTGGGAAACAAACGCTAGCTGCCCTTACAAGAAACACAATCTGCTTTTGAGAAAAGAGCACTCTTCTACTCTACTGTGTTTCCTATAGGGCCAGAACAGTAAGCTTGCTCAGAACAAAAGAACTGTGCTTCCTACACACACGGCCATATCTAGTTCAACTCTGCTTAGGAACCTGACAAGAACAGTAGATCCTCTTCAGTCCAATACACTGTACATGCTGGGAACAGACGCGTGTGCTATTTGCACTGTGTATGACAATGGGAGCACAATAGTGACTCTTCTTACCATAAAACAACTCTTGCTCGTAGGACCAGAAACAGCATGTGATTACACTCCATTTTGGACTGGGAAACAAACGCTAGCTCACCTTACAAGAAACACACTCTGCTTTAGAGAAAAGAGCACTCTTCTACTCTACTGTGTTTCCTATAGGGCCAGAACAGTGAGCTTGCTCAGAAGAAAAGAACTGTGCTTCCTACACTCGGGCCATATCTAGTTCAACTCTGCTTAGGAAACTGACAAGAACAGTAGCTCCTCTTCAGTCCAATACACTGTAATTGCTCGGAACAGACGCGAGTGCTACTTGCAATGTGTATGGCAATTGGAGCACAATAGTGACACGTCTTACCAGAAAACAACTCTTGCTCGTAGGACAAAAAACTGCATGTGACTCAACTCCATTTAGGACTGGGAAACAAACGCTAGCTCGACTTCCAAAAACACACTCTGCTTTTGAGAAAAGAGCACTCTTCTACTCTACTGTGTTTCCTAAGTGTTCCAAACAGTGAACTTGCTCAGAACAAAAAAACTGTGCTTCCTACACACACGGCCATATCTAGATCAAGTCTGCTTAGGAAACTGACAAGAACAGTAGCTCCTATTCAGTCCGATACACTGTACTTCCTGGGAACAGACACGAGTGCTATTTGTACTGTATATGACATTTGGAGCGCAACAGTGACTCTTCTTACCAGAAAACAACTCTTGCTCGTAGGACCAGAAACCGCATGTGACTCAACTCCATTTAGGACTGGGAAACAAACGCGAGCTCGCATTACAAGAAACACACTCTGCTTTTAAGAAAAGTACACTCTCTACTCTACTGTGTTTCCTATAGGGCCAGAACAATGAGCTTGCTCAGAACATAAGAACTGTGCTTCCTACACACCCGGGCCATATCTAGTTCAACTCTGCTTAAGAAAGTGACAAGAACAGTAGATCCTCTTCAGTCCAATACACTGTACTTGCTGGGAACAGACAACAGTGCTATTTGTCCTGTGTATGGCAATGGCAGCGCAATAGTGACTCTTCTTTCCAGAAAACAACTCCTGCTCTTAGGACCAGAAACTGCATGTGATTCAACTCCATTTAGGACTGCGAAACAAACACTAGCTCGCCTTACAAGAAACACACTCTGCTTTTGAGAAAAGAGCACTCTTCTACTTTACTGTGTTTCCTATGGGGTCCAAACAGTGAGCTTGCTCAGAACAAAAAACTGTGCTTCCTACACACGGACAATATCTAGTTCAACTCTGCTTAGGAAACTGACAAGAACAGTAGCTCCTCTTCAGTCCGATACACTGTACTTGCTGTGAACAGACGCGAGTGCTATTTGCACTGTGTATGGCAATGGGAGCACAACAGTTACTTCCTTACCAGAAAACAACTCTTGCTCGTAGGACAAGAAACTGCATGTGATTCAACTCCATTTAGGACTGGGAAACAAACGCTAGCTCGCCTTAGAAGAAACACACTCTGCTTTTGAGAAAAGAGCACTCTTCTACTCTACTGTGTTTCCTATGGGGTCCAAACAGTGAGCTTGCTGAGAACAAAAGAATTGTGCTTCCTAAACACACGGTCATATCTAGTTCAATTCTGCTTAGGAAACTGACAAGAATAGTAGATCCTCTTCAGTCCTAAACACTGTACTTGCTGGGAACAGACGCGAGTGCTATATGCCCTGTGTATGACAATGGGAGCACAATAGTGACTCTTCTTACCAGAAAACAACTCTTGCTCCTAAGACCAGAAACTGCATGGGATTCAACTCCATTTAAGACTGGGAAACAAATGCTAGCTTGCCTTACAAGAAACACACTCTGCTTTTGAGAAGAGAGCAGTCTTCTTCTCTCCTGTGTTTCCTATGGGGTCCAAACAGTGAGCTTGCTCAGAACAAAAGAACTGTGCTTCCTACACACACGGACCATAACTAGTTCAACTCTGCTTAGGAACCTGACAAGAACAGTAGCTCCTCTTCAGTCCAATACACTGTACTTGCTGGGAACAGACGCGAGTGCTATTTGCACTGTGTATGGCAATTGGAGTACAATAGTGACTCGTCTTACCAGAAAACAACTATTGCTCGTAGGACAAAATACTGCATGTGTCTCAACTCCATTTAGGCCTGGGAAACAAACACGAGTTCGCCTTACAAGAAATACACTCTGCTTTTGAGAAAAGAGCACTCTTCTACTCAACTGTGTTTCCATTAAGACCAAAACAGTGAGCTTGCTCAGAACAAAAGAACTGTGCTTCCTACACTTACGGTCATATCTAGTTCAATTCTGCTTAGGAAATTGACAAGAATAGTAGATCCTCTTCAGTGCAATACACTGTACTTGCTGGGAACAGATGCCAGTGCTATTTGTCCTGTGTATGGCAATGGCAGCGCAATAGTGACTATTCTTACAATAAAACAACTCTTGCTCGTAGGACCAGTAACTGAATGTGATTCAACTCCATTTAGGACTGGGACACAAACCCTAGCTCGCCTTACAAGAAACACACTCTGCTTTTGAGAAAAGAGCACTGTTCTACTCTACTGTGTTTCCTATAGGGCCAGAACAGTGAGCTTGCTGAGAACAAAAGAACTGTCCTTCCTGCACAAATGGACCATATCTAGTTCAACTATGCTTTGGAAACTGACAAGAACAGTAGCTCCTATTCAGTCCAATACACTGTACTTGCTGGGAACAGACGCTAGTGCTATTTGCACTGTGTATGGCAATTGGAGCGAAATAGTGACTCTTCTTACCAGAAAACAACTCTTGCTCGTAGGACCAAAAACTGCATGTGACTCAACTCCATTTAGGACTGGGAAACAAACGCAAGCTCGCCTTACAAGAAACACACTCTGCTTTAGAGAAAAGAGCACTCTTCTACTCTACTTTGTTTCCTATAGGGCCAGAACAGTGAGCTTGCTCAGAACAAAAGAACTGTGCTTCCTACACACACGGTCATATCTAGTTCAATTCTGCTTAGGAAACTGACAAGAATAGTAGATCCTCTTCAGTCCAATACACTGTACTTGCTGAGAACAGACGCAAGTGCTATTTGTCCTGTGTATGACAATGGGAGCGCAATAGTGACTCTTCTTACCAGAAAACAACTCTTGCTCGTAGGACCAGAAACTGCATGTGATTCAACTCCATTTAGGACTGGGAATCAAATGCTAGCTCGCCTTACATGAAACACACTCTGCTTTTGAGAAAAGAGCACTCCTCTACCCTACTGAGTTTCCTATGGGGTCCGAACAGTGAGCTTGCTCAGAACAAAAGAACTGTGCTTCCTACACACATGGGCCATATCTAGTTCAACTCTGCTTAAAAAACTGACAAGAACAGTAGATCCTCTTCAGTCCAATACACTGTACTTGCTGGGAACTGATGCAAGTGCTATTTGCACTGTGTATGGCAATGAGAGTGCAATAGTGACTCTTCTTACCAGAAAAAAACTCTTGCTCGTAGGACCAAAAACTGCATGTGTCTCAACTCCATTTAGGACTGGGAAAGAAATGCTAGCTCGCCTTACAAGAAAAACTCTGTGCTTTTGACAAAAGAGCATTCTTCTACTATACAGTGTTTCCTATAGGGCCAGATGAGTGAGCTTCCTCAGAACAAAAGAACTGTGCTTCCTGCACACAGGGGCCATATCTATTCAATTCTGCTTAGGAAACTGACAAGAACAGTAGATCCTCTTCAGCCCAATACACTGTACATGCTGGGAACAGACGCCAGTACTATTTGCCCTGTGTATGACAATGGGAGCACAATAGTTACTCTTCTTACCAGAAAACAACTCTTGTTCCTAGGACCAGAAACTGCATGTGACTCAACTCCATTTAGGACTGGGAAACATCGCTAGCTCGCCTTACAAGAAATACACTCTGCTTTTGAGAATAGAGCACTCTTCTACTCTACTGTGTTTCCTGTAGGGCCAGAACAGTGAGCTTGCTCAGAACAAAAGAACTGTGCTTCCTACACACACGGCCATATCTAGTTCAATTCTGTTTAGGAACCTGACAAGAACAGTAGATCCTCTTCAGTCCAATACACTGTACATGCTGGGAACAGATGCCAGTGCTATTTGCCCTGTGTAAAACAATGGGAGCACAATAGTGACTCTTCTTACCAGAAAACAACTCTTGCTTGTAGGAACAGAAACTGCATGTGATTCAACTCCATTTAGGACTGGGAAACAAACGCTAGCTCGCCTTACAAGAAACACACTCTGCTTTTGAGAAAAGAGCACTCTTCTACTCTACTGTGTTTCCTATGGGGTCCGAACAGTGAGCTTGCTCAGAACAAAAAAACTGTGCTTCCTCCACACACGGCCATATCTAGTTCAATTCTGCTGAGGAACCTGACATGAACAGTAGATCCTCTTCAGTCCAATACAGTGTACTTGCTGGGAACAGACAACAGTGCTATTTGTCCTGTGTATGGCAATGGCAGCACAATAGTGACTCTTCTTACCAGAACACAACTCTTGCTCATAGGACCAGAAACTGCATGGGATTCAACTCCATTTAGGACTGGGAATCAAACACTAGCTCGCCTTACAAGAAACACCCTCTGCTTTTGAGAAAAGAGCACTCTTCTACTCTACTGTGTTTCCTATAGGGCCAGAACAGTGAGCTTGCTCAGAACAAAAGAACTGTGCTTCCTACACACACGGGCCATATCTAGTTCAACTCTGCTTAGGAAACTGACATGAACAGTAGATCCTCTTCAGTCCAATACACTGTAATTGCTGGGAACAGATGCAAGTGCTATTTGCACTGTGTATGGCAATGGGAGTGCAATAGTGACTCTTCTTACCAGAAAAAAACTCTTGCTCATAGGACCAAAAACTGCATGTGTCTCAACTCCATTTAGGACTGGGAAAGAAACGCTAGCTCGCCTTACAAGAAAAACACTCTGCTTTTGAGAAAAGAGCATTCTTCTAATATACTGTGTTTCCTATTGGGCCAGAACAGTGAGCTTCCTCAGAACAAAAGAACTGTGCTTCCTGCACACATTGGCCATATCTATTCAATTCTGCTTAGGAAACTGACAAGAGCAGTAGATGCTCTTCAGTCCAATACACTGTACATGCTGGGAACAGACGCCAGTACTATTTGCCCTGTGTATGACAATGGGAGCACAATAGTGACTCTTCTTACCAGAAAACAACTCTTGCTCCTAGGACCAGAAACTGCTTGTGATTCAACTCCATTTAAGACTGGGAAACAAACGCTAGCTCGCCTTACAAGAAAAACACTCTGCTTTTGAGAAAAGAGCACTCTTCTACTCTTCTGTGTTTCCTATAGGGCCAGAACAGTGAGCTTGATCAGAACAAAAGAACTGTGCTTCCTTCACACGGGCCATATCTAGTTCAACTCTGCTTAGGAAACTGACAAGAACAGTAGCTCCTATTCAGTCTGATACACTGTACTTTCTGGGAATGGACCGAGTGCTATTTGCACTATGTATGGCAATGGGAGCACAATAGTGACTTTCCTTACCAGAAAACAACTCTTGCTCCTAGGACCAGAAACTGCATGTGATTCAACTCCATTTAGGACTGGGAAACAAATGCTAGCTCGCCTTACATGAAACACACTCTGTTTTTGAGAAAAGAGCACTCTTCTACTCTACTCTGTTTCCTATGGGGTCCAAACAGTGAGCTTGCTCAGAACAAAAGAACTGTGCTTCCTACACACGGACCATATCTAGTTCAACTCTGCTTAGGGAACTGACAGTACAGTAGCTCCTATTCAGTCCAATACACTGTACTTCCTGGGAACAGACGCGAGTGCTATTTGTAATGTGTATGGCAATGGGAGCACAATAGTGACTTTCCTTACCAGAAAACAACTCTTGCTCGTAGGACCAGAAACTGCATGTGATTCTACTCCATTTAGGACTAGGAAACAAACACTAGCTCGCCTTACAAGAAATACACTCTGCTTTTGAGAAAAGAGCACAGCTGTTGGATGTATGGCAAATGTTTTGCTAATTAAACAATAAAACACTGATTGGCCGTTGCCTAGGCAGGAAGTGTAGGCGGGGCAAAGAGGAGAATAAAGCAGGGAAGTGGAAGGCTGAGAGAGAGACACTGCCAGCCGCCATCAGGACAAGGAAGATGTAAGGTACCAGTAAGCCATGAGCCATGTGGCAAAGTAAAAATTAATGAAATCTGCTAAATATAAGAGTAAGAGCTAGACAATAACAGGCCTTAGCTAATGGCCAAGCAGTTTAAATAATGTAAGAGTCTTTGAGTTTATTTTATAAGTGGGCTCTGAGACTGGCGGGACTTGGTGGTGGGAGCTGGAGAGAAATTCTCCAGCAACAAATGGCGTCCAATGTGTTGGCAAGAGTTTCCACCTAAAAACTGAGAAAAAAGATTCTAAAACAGAGCTAAAAACAGCTCCTAGTTGTCTCTTTCAAGCTAGTTGCAGCCTGCGTGTTTGAGCTACTATGGCCGGTTCCTGGTGTGCATGCTTGACCTGCAGTATGGCGGGAATGAGGCCTCTGCAAGTGGCACATTAAGCTGTGTGGTGGATTTAGCCTTTGCTAGTACAAAACAAAACAAAACAAAAAAAAAAAGAGATTTCTGGGCTACACGCTGCTTTGATAGAAGCAGAGACCCACTATTTCTGAGAGTTGATGGCTCCCAGAGCTGGCGGAAAACGTAGCCATGTTGGGAATCTGAGGTGGGCGGAGCCAGCAGCCACAGCTGCTGCAGTTTAAAGCAATAGATTCACAATAAGACAGATTCAGATGTAATAGTTTACAATGTGTGTAAAAGATACGTAGGCTTGAAAGAGACAAAAAAGGTGATATATAGAGTTATAGAAACAAATACATAGTTTTAAAAATTAAAGTCATTAAAGAGACAGTAAATGTAGTATAAAAAATAAGCCACGTAAAAATGGATATTACACAGAGAATCTGGATTGTGTTGTCGTTGGGACTTTTAACTGCAGAAAAACATTGGATTGTAAAAGCTGTAGAGTTATGCCAAAATGTATATTTTAAAGATACCTTGACTTCAAAATTTGGATGTAAGGATATGTTGCTTTGGAAAAGAGTCTCTTTTGTTTCCACAGAAAGCCAGAGGCTATGGATTTGTTCAAGATTAAGATACATCAGGTTTGACCAGCCAAGACCCCCTGAAGGTCTCCTATGACACCATGGCCCAGATGATCCAACATCCAGAATGGTTTAAAGGCATCTGGCTCAGACGATACAGCCTCAAGGACTATTCCATAATTCTAAATTTTTTTGTTTCCCCACAAGATACAGCGCCCCCTTCCAGCAGGAAGTAGTAAGAGAAGCTACGCCCAAATTGCCAAATTATATGTAATTTTACTTTGTTAAGGTTAAAACCTTCCTTTTTGAAAAAAAAAAGGGGGAAGTGCTGTGGGATGTATGGCAAATGTGTTGCTAATTAATCAATAAAACACTGATTGGCCGTTGGCTAGGCAGGAAGTGTAGGCGGGGCAAGGAGGAGAATAAAGCGGGGAAGTGGAAGGCTGAGAGACACTGCCAGCCACCATAAGGACAAGGAAGATGTAAGGTACCAGTAAGCCATGAGCCATGTGCAAAGTAAAGATTAATAGAAATGGGCCAAATATAAGAGTAAGAGCTAGACAATAACAGGCCTGAGCTAATGGCCAAGTAGTTTAAATAATGTAAGAGTCTGTGTGTTTATTTTATAAGTGGGCTCTGAGACTGGCGGGACTTGGTGGTGGGAGCTGGAGAGAAATTCTACAGCAACAGAGCACTCTTCTACTCTACTGTGTTTCCTATGGGGTCCAAACAGTGAGCTTGCTCAGAACAAAAGTACTGTGCTTCCTACACACACGGAACATATCTAGTTAAACTCTGCTTAGGAAACTGACAAGAACAGTAGCTCCTCTTCAGTCTGATACACTGTACTTGCTGGGAACAGACATGAGTGCTATTTGCAATGTGTATGGCAATGGGAGCGCTATAGTGACTTTCCTTACCAGAAAACAACTCTTGCTCTTAAGACCAGAAACTGCATGTGATTCAACTCCATTTAGGAATGGGAAACAAACGGTAGCTCGCCTTACAAGGAACATACTCTGCTTTTGAGAAAAGATTACTCTTCTACTCTACTGTGTTTCCTATGGGGTTCGAACAGTGAGCTTGCTCAGAACAAAAGAACTGTGGTTCCTACACACACGGCCATATCTATTTCAATTCTTCTTAAAAACCTGACAAGAACAGTAGATCCTCTTCAGTCCAATACACTGTACTTGCTGGGAACAGACGCCAGTGCTATTTGTCCTGTGTATGGCAATGGCAGCGCAATAGTGACTCTTCTTACCATAAAACAACTCTTGTTCGTAGGACCAGAAACTGCATGTGATTCAACTCCATTTAGAACTGGGAAACAAACGCTAGCTCGCCTTACAAGAAACACACTCTGCTTTAGAGAAAAGAGCACTCTTCTACTCTACTG
This sequence comes from Peromyscus eremicus, assembly GCF_949786415.1. Classification (NCBI taxonomy): domain Eukaryota; kingdom Metazoa; phylum Chordata; class Mammalia; order Rodentia; family Cricetidae; genus Peromyscus; species Peromyscus eremicus. Next base: position 60,346 of record NW_026734441.1, on the reverse strand, counting down.
TGTTTCCTATAGGGCCAGAACAGTGAGCTTGCTCAGAACAAAAGAACTGTGCTTCACACACACGGGCCATATCTAGTTCAACTCTGCTTAGGAAACTGAAAAGAACAGTAGCTCCTATTCAGTCCAATACACTGTACTTGCTGGGAACAGACGCGAGTGCTATTTGCACTGTGTATGGCATTTGGAGCGCAATAGTGACTCTTCTTACCAGAAAACAGCTCTTGCTCGTAGTACCAAAAACTGCCTGTGACTCAACTCCATTTAGGACTGGAAACAAACGCGAGCTCGCCTTACAAGAAACACACTCTGCTTTTGAGAAATGAACACTCTTCTACTCTACTGTGTTTCCTATAGGGCCAGAACAGTGAGCTTGCTCAGAACATAATAACTGTGCTTCCTAGACACACGGGCCATATCTAGTTCAACTCTGCTAAGGAAACTGACAAGAACAGTAGCTCCTCTTCGCTCCAATACACTGTACTTGCTGGGAACAGCCGCGAGTGCTATTTGCACTGTGTACGGCAATGGGAGCACAATGTGACTTTCCTTACCAGTAAACAACTCTTGTTCGTAGGACCAGAAACTTCATGTGATTCAACTCCATTTAGGACTAGGAAACAAACGCTAGCTCACCTTACAAGAAACACACTCTGCTTTAGATAAAAGAGCAGTCATCTACTCTACTGTGTTTCCTATAGAGCCAGAACAGTGAGCTTGTTCAGAACAAAAGAACTGTGCTTCCTACACACACGGGCCATATCTAGTTCAACTCTGCTTAGGAAACTGACAAGAACAGTAGCTCCTCTTCAGTCCGATACACTGTAATTCCTGGGAACAGACGCGAGTGCTATTTGTACTGTGTATGGCAATGGGAGCGCAATAGTGACTTTCCTTACCAGAAAACAACTCTTGCTCGTAGGACCAGAAACTGCAAGTGATTCAACTCCATTTAGGACTGGGAAACAAACGCTAGCTCGACTTACAAGAAACACACTCTGCTTTTGAGAAAAGAGCACTCTTCTACTCTACTGTGTTTCTTATGGGGTCCGAACAGTGAGCTTGCTCCGAACAAAAGAACTGTGCTTCCTACACACACGGCCATATCTAGTTCAATTCTGCTTAGGAACCTGACAAGAACAGTAGATCCTATTCAGTCCAATACACTGTACTTGCTGGGAACAGACGCATGTGCTATTGGTCCTGTGTATGGCAATGGGAGCGCAATAGTGACTATTCTTACCATAAAACAACTCATGCTCATAGGACCAGAAACTGCATGTGATTCAACTCCATTTAGGACTGGGATACAAACGCTAACTCGCCTTACAAGAAACACACTCTTCTTTAGAGGAAAGAGCACTCTTCTACTCTACTGTGTTTCCTATGGGGTCCAAACAGTGAGCTTGCTCAGAACAAAAGAACTGTGCTTCCTACACACACGGATCATATGTAGTTCAACTCTGCTTAGGAAACTGACAAGAACAGTAGCTCCTCTTCAGTCCAATACATTGTACTTGCTGGGAACAGACGTGAGTGCTATTTGCACTGTGTATGGCAATGGGAGCACAATAGTGACTTTCCTTACCAGAAAACAACTCTTGCTCATAGGACCAGAAACTGTATGTGATTCAACTCCATTTAGGAATGGGAAACAAACGGTAGCTCTCCTTACAAGAAATAAACTCTGCTTTTGAGAAAAGAGCACTCTTCTACTCTACTGTGTTTCCTATTGGGTCCAAACAGTGAGCTTGCTCAGAACAAAAGAACTGTGCTTCCTATACACACGGATCATATGTAGTTCAACTCTGCTTAGGAAACTGACAAGAACAGTAGCTGCTTTTCAGTCCAATACACTGTACTTGCTGGGAACAGACGCGAGTGCTATTTGCACTGTGTATGGCAATGAGAACGCAATAGTGACTTTCCTTACCGGAAAACAACTCTTGCTCGTAGGACCACAAACTGCATGTGATTCAACGCCATTTAGGACTGGGAAACAAATGCTAGCTCGCCTTACAAAAACACACTCTGCTTTTGCGAAAAGAGCATTCTTCTACTCTACTGTGTTTCCTGTAGGGCCAGAACAGTGAGCTTGCTCAGATCAAATGAACTGTGCTTCTTAGACACACGGGCCATATCTACTTAAACTCTGCTTAGGAAACTGAGAAGAACAGTAGCTCCTCTTCAGTCCAATACACTGTAATTGCTGGGAACAAACGGGAGTGCTATTTGCACTGTGTATGGCAATGGGAGCGCAACAGTGACTTTCCTTACCAGAAAACATCTCTTGCTCATAGGACCAGAAACTGCATGTGATTCAACTCCATTTAGGACTGGGAATCAAACGCTAGCTCGCCTTACAAGAAACACACTCTGCTTTTGAGAAAAGAGCACTCTTCTATTCTACTGTGTTTCCTATGGGTCCGAACAGTGAGCTTGCTCAGAACAAAAGAACTGTGCTTCCTACACACATGAACCATATCTAGTTCAACTCTGCTTAGGAAACTGACAAGAACAGTAGCTCCTCTTCAGTCCAATACACTGTACTTGCTGGGAACAGACGCTAGTGCTATTTGCACTGTGTATGGCAATAAGAGCGCAATAGTGACTTTCATCACCAGAAAACATCTCTTGCTCGTAGGACCAGAAACTGCATGTGATTCAACTCCATTTACGACTGGGAAACAAACGCTAGCGTGCCTTACAAAAAACACACTCTGCTTTTGAGAAAAGAGCACTCTTCTCCTCTACTGTGTTTCCTATGGGGTCCGAACAGTGAGCTTGCTCAGAACAAAAGAACTGTGCTTCCTACACACACGGCCATATCTAGTTCAATTCTGCTTAGGAACCTGACAAGAACAGTAAATCCTCTTCAGTCCAATACACTGTACTTGCTGCGATCAGACGCCAGTGCTATTTGTCCCGTGTATGGCAATAGCAGCGCAATAGTGACTCTTCTTACCAGAAAACAACTCTTGCTCATAGTACCAGAAACTGCATGGGTTTCAACTCCATTTAGGACTGCGAAACAAATGCTAGCTCGCCTTATAAGAAACACACTCTGCTTTAGAGAAAAGAGCACTCTTCTACTCTACTGTGTTTCCTATAGGGTCCAAACAGTGAGCTTGCTCAGAACAAAAGAACTGTGCTTCCTACACACACGGATAATATCTAGTTCAACTCTGCATAGGAAACTAACAAGAACAGTAGCACCTATTCAGTGCAATACACTGTACTTGCTGGGAACAGACGCGAGTGCTATTTGCACTGTGTATGGCAATGGGAGCACAATGTGACTTTCCTTACCAGAAAACAACTCTTGTTCGTAGGACCAGAAACTGCATGGGATTCAACTCCATTTAGGACTAGGAAACAAACGCTAACTCGCCTTACAAGAAACACACTCTGCTTTAGATAAAAGAGCACTCATCTACTCTACTGTGTTTCCTATAGGGCCAGAACAGTGAGCTTGCTCAGAACATAAGAACTGTGCTTCCTACACACACGGGCCATATCTAGTTCAACTCTGCTTAGGAAACTGACAAGAACAGGAGATCCTCTTCAGTCCGATACACTGTAATTCCTGGGAACAGACGCGAGTGCTATTTGTACTGTGTATGGCAAAGGGAGCGCAATAGTGACTTTCCTTACCAGAAAACAACTCTTGCTCGTAGGACCAGAAACTGTATGTGATTCAACTCCATTTAGGACTGGGAAACAAACGCTAGCTCGCCTTACAAGAAACACACTCTGCTTTTGAGAAAAGAGCACTCTTCTACTCTACTGTGTTTCCTATGGGGTCCGAACAGTGAGCTTGCTCAGAACAAATGAACTGTGCTTCCTACACACCCGTCCATATCTAGTTCAATTCTGCTTAGGAACCTGACAAGAACAGTAGATCCTATTCAGTCCAATACACTGTACTTGCTGGGAACAGACGCATGTGCTATTGGTCCTGTGTATGGCAAAGGCAGCACAATAGTGACTCTTCTTACCAGAAAACATCTCTTGCTCGTAGGACCAGAAACTGCATGTGATTCCACTCCATTTAGGACTGGGAAACAAACGCTAGCTCGCCTTACAAGAAACACACTCTGCTTTAGAGAAAAGAGCACTCTGCTACTCTACTGTGTTTAATATGGGGTCCAAACAGTGAGCTTGATCAGAACAAAAGAACTGTGCTTCCTACACACACGGAACATATCTAGTTAAACTCTGCTTAGGAAACTGACAAGAACAGTAGCTCCTCTTCAGTCCGATACACTGTACTTGCTGGGAACAGACATGAGTGCTATTTTCACTGTGTATGGCAATGGGAGCGCTATAGTGACTTTCCTTACCAGAAAACAACTCTTGCTCGTAGGACCAGAAACTGCATGTGATTCAACTAAATTTAGGAATGGGAAACAAACGGTAGCTCGCCTTACAAGAAACATACTCTGCTTTTGAGAAAAGAGCACTCTTCTACTCTACTGTGTTTCCTATGGGGTCCGAACAGTGAGCTTGCTCAGAACAAAAGAACTGTGCTTCCTACACACACGGCCATATCTATTTCAATTCTGCTTAAAAACCTGACAAGAACAGTAGATCCTCTTCAGTCCAATACACTGTACTTGCTGGGAACAGACGCCAGTGCTATTTGTCCTGTGTATGGCAATGGCAGCACAATAGTGACTCTTTTACCATAAAACAACTCTTGCTCGTAGGACCAGAAACTGCATGTGATTCAACTCCATTTAGGACTGGGAAACAAACACTAGCTCGCCTTCCAAGAAACACACTCTGCTTTAGAGAAAAGAGCACTCTTCTACTCTACTGTGTTTCCTATAGGGTCCAAACAGTGAGCTTGCTCAGAACAAAAGAACTGTGCTTCCTACACACACGGACCATATGTAGTTCAACTCTGCTTAGGAAACTGACAAGAACAGTAGCTGCTCTTCAGTCCAATACACTGTACTTGCTGGGAACAGACGCGAGTGCTATTTGCACTGTGTATGGCAATGAGAACGCAGTAGTGACTTTCCTTACCGGAAAACAACTCTTGCTCGTAGGACCACAAACTGCATGTGATTCAACGCCATTTAGGACTGGGAAACAAATGCTAGCTCGCCTTACAAAAACACACTCTGCTTTTGCGAAAAGATCACTCTTCTACTCTACTGTGTTTCCTGAAGGGCCAGAACAGTGAGCTTGCTCAGATCAAATGAACTGTGCTTCTTAGACACACGGGCCATATCTAGTTCAACTCTGCTTAGGAAACTGAGAAGAACAGTAGCTCCTCTTCAGTCCAATACACTGTAATTCCTGGGAACAGACGCGAGTGCTATTTGTACTGTGTATGGCAATGGGAGCGCAATAGTGACTTTCCTTACCAGAAAACAACTCTTGCTCGTAGGACCAGAAACTGCAAGTGATTCAACTCCATTTAGGACTGGGAAACAAACGCTAGCTCGACTTACAAGAAACACACTCTGCTTTTGAGAAAAGAGCACTCTTCTACTCTACTGTGTTTCTTATGGGGTCCGAACAGTGAGCTTGCTCCGAACAAAAGAACTGTGCTTCCTACACACACGGCCATATCTAGTTCAATTCTGCTTAGGAACCTGACAAGAACAGTAGATCCTATTCAGTCCAATACACTGTACTTGCTGGGAACAGACGCATGTGCTATTGGTCCTGTGTATGGCAATGGGAGCGCAATAGTGACTATTCTTACCATAAAACAACTCATGCTCATAGGACAAGAAACTGCATGTGATTCAACTCCATTTAGGACTGGGATACAAACGCTAACTCGCCTTACAAGAAACACACTCTTCTTTAGAGGAAAGAGCACTCTTCTACTCTACTGTGTTTCCTATGGGGTCCAAACAGTGAGCTTGCTCAGAACAAAAGAACTGTGCTTCCTACACACACGGATCATATGTAGTTCAACTCTGCTTAGGAAACTGACAAGAACAGTAGCTCCTCTTCAGTCCAATACATTGTACTTGCTGGGAACAGACGTGAGTGCTATTTGCACTGTGTATGGCAATGGGAACACAATAGTGACTTTCCTTACCAGAAAACAACTCTTGCTCATAGGACCAGAAACTGTATGTGATTCAACTCCATTTAGGAATGGGAAACAAACGGTAGCTCTCCTTACAAGAAATAAACTCTGCTTTTGAGGAAAGAGCACTCTTCTACTCTACTGTGTTTCCTATTGGGTCCAAACAGTGAGCTTGCTCAGAACAAAAGAACTGTGCTTCCTATACACACGGATCATATGTAGTTCAACTCTGCTTAGGAAACTGACAAGAACAGTAGCTGCTTTTCAGTCCAATACACTGTACTTGCTGGGAACAGACGCGAGTGCTATTTGCACTGTGTATGGCAATGAGAACGCAATAGTGACTTTCCTTACCGGAAAACAACTCTTGCTCGTAGGACCACAAACTGCATGTGATTCAACGCCATTTAGGACTGGGAAACAAATGCTAGCTCGCCTTACAAAAACACACTCTGCTTTTGCGAAAAGAGCACTCTTCTACTCTACTCTGTTTCCTGTAGGGCCAGAACAGTGAGCTTGCTCAGATCAAATGAACTGTGCTTCTTAGACACACGGGCCATATCTACTTCAACTCTGCTTAGGAAACTGAGAAGAACAGTAGCTCCTCTTCAGTCCAATACACTGTAATTGCTGGGAACAGACGGGAGTGCTATTTGCACTGTGTATGGCAATAGGAGCGCAACAGTGACTTTTCTTACCTGAAAACATCTCTTGCTCATAGGACCAGAAACTGCATGTGATTCAACTCCATTTAGGACTGGGAATCAAACACTAGCTCGCCTTACAAGAAACACACTCTGCTTTTGAGAAAAGAGCACTCTTCTATTCTACTGTGTTTCCTATGGGTCCGAACAGTGAGCTTGCTCAGAACAAAAGAACTGTGCTTCCTACACACATGAACCATATCTAGTTCAACTCTGCTTAGGAAACTGACAAGAACAGTAGCTCCTCTTCAGTCCAATACACTGTACTTGCTGGGAACAGACGCTAGTGCTATTTGCACTGTGTATGGCAATAAGAGCGCAATAGTGACTTTCCTCACCAGAAAACATCTCTTGCTCGTAGGACCAGAAACTGCATGTGATTCAACTCCATTTACGACTGGGAAACAAACGCTAGCGTGCCTTACAAAAAACACACTCTGCTTTTGAGAAAAGAGCACTCTTCTCCTCTACTGTGTTTCCTATGGGGTCCGAACAGTGAGCTTGCTCAGAACAAAAGAACTGTGCTTCCTACACACACGGCCATATCTAGTTCAATTCTGCTTAGGAACCTGACAAGAACCGTAGATCCTCTTCAGTCCAATACACTGTACTTGCTGCGATCAGACGCCAGTGCTATTTGTCCCGTGTATGGCAATAGCAGCGCAATAGTGACTCTTCTTACCAGAAAACAACTCTTGCTCGTAGTACCAGAAACTGCATGGGTTTCAACTCCATTTAGGACTGCAAAACAAATGCTAGCTCGCCTTATAAGAAACACACTCTGCTTTAGAGAAAAGAGCACTCTTCTATTCTGCTGTGTTTCCTATAGGGTCCAAACAGTGAGCTTGCTCAGAACAAAAGAACTGTGCTTCCTACACACACGGATAATATCTAGTTCAACTCTGCATAGGAAACTAACAAGAACAGTAGCACCTATTCAGTGCAATACACTGTACTTGCTGGGAACAGACGCGAGTGCTATTTGCACTGTGTATGGCAATGGGAGCACAATGTGACTTTCCTTACCAGAAAACAACTCTTGTTCGTAGGACCAGAAACTGCATGGGATTCAACTCCATTTAGGACTAGGAAACAAACGCTAACTCCCCTTACAAGAAACACACTCTGCTTTAGATAAAAGCACTCATCTACTCTACTGTGTTTCCTATAGGGCCAGAACAGTGAGCTTGCTCAGAACATAAGAACTGTGCTTCCTACACACACGGGCCATATCTAGTTCAACTCTGCTTAGGAAACTGACAAGAACAGTAGCTCCTCTTCAGTCCGATACACTGTAATTCCTGGGAACAGACGCGAGTGCTATTTGTACTGTGTATGGCAATGGGAGCGCAATAGTGACTTTCCTTACCAGAAAACAACTCTTGCTCGTAGGACCAGAAACTGAATGTGATTCAACTCCATTTAGGACTGGGAAACAAACGCTAGCTCGCCTTACAAGAAACACACTCTGCTTTTGAGAAAAGAGCACTCTTCTACTCTACTGTGTTTCCTATGGGGTCCGAACAGTGAGCTTGCTCAGAACAAATGAACTGTGCTTCCTACACACCCTTCCATATCTAGTTCAATTCTGCTTAGGAACCTGACAAGAACAGTAGATCCTATTCAGTCCAATACACTGTACTTGCTGGGAACAGACGCATGTGCTATTGGTCCTGTGTATGGCAATGGCAGCACAATAGTGACTCTTCTTACCAGAAAACAACTCTTGCTCGTAGGACCAGAAACTGCATGTGATTCCACTCCATTTAGGACTGGGAAACAATCGCTAGCTCGCCATACAAGAAACAAACTCTGCTTTAGAGAAAAGAGCACTCTTCTATTCTACTGTGTTTAATATGGGGTCCAAACAGTGAGCTTGCTCAGAACAAAAGAACTGTGCTTCCTACACACACGGAACATATCTAGTTAAACTCTGCTTAGGAAACTGACAAGAACAGTAGCTGCTCTTCAGTCCGATACACTGTACTTGCTGGGAACAGACATGAGTGCTATTTCCACTGTGTATGGCAATGGGAGCGCTATAGTGACTTTCCTTACCAGAAAACAACTCTTGCTCGTAGGACCAGACTGCACGTGATTCAACTAAATTTAGGAATGGGAAACAAACGGTATCTCGCCTTACAAGAAACAGACTCTGCTTTTGAGAAAAGAGCACTCTTCTACTCTACTGTGTTTCCTATGGGGTCCGAACAGTGAGCTTGCTCAGAACAAAAGAACTGTGCTTCCTACACACACGGCCATATCTATTTCAATTCTGCTTAAAAACCTGACAAGAACAGTAGATCCTCTTCAGTCCAATACACTGTACTTGCTGGGAACAGACGCCAGTGCTATTTGTTCTGTGTATGGCAATGGCAGCGCAATAGTGACTCTTTTACCATAAAACAACTCTTGCTCGTAGGACCAGAAACTGCATGTGATTCAACTCCATTTAGGACTGGGAAACAAATGCTAGCTCGCCTTACAAGAAACACACTCTGCTTTAGATAAAAGAGCACTCATCTACTCTACTGTGTTTCCTATAGGGCCAGAACAGTGAGCTTGCTCAGAACATAAGAACTGTGCTTCCTACACACACGGGCCATATCTAGTTCAACTCTGCTTAGGAAACTGACAAGAACAGTAGCTCCTCTTCAGTCCATACACTGTAATTCCTGGGAACAGACGCGAGTGCTATTTGTACTGTGTATGGCAATGGGAGCGCAATAGTGACTTTCCTTACCAGAAAACAACTCTTGCTCGTAGGACCAGAAACTGAATGTGATTCAACTCCATTTAGGACTGGGAAACAAACGCTAGCTCGCCTTACAAGAAACACACTCTGCTTTTGAGAAAAGAGCACTCTTCTACTCTACTGTGCTTCCTATGGGGTCCGAACAGTGAGCTTGCTCAGAACAAATGAACTGTGCTTCCTACACACCCGTCCATATCTAGTTCAATTCTGCTTAGGAACCTGACAAGAACAGTAGATCCTATTCAGTCCAATACACTGTACTTGCTGGGAACAGACGCATGTGCTATTGGTCCTGTGTATGGCAATGGCAGCACAATAGTGACTCTTCTTACCAGAAAACAACTCTTGCTCGTAGGACCAGAAACTGCATGTGATTCCACTCCATTTAGGACTGGGAAACAAACGCTAGCTCGCCTTACAAGAAACACACTCTGCTTTAGAGAAAAGAGCACTCTTCTACTCTACTGTGTTTAATATGGGGTCCAAACAGTGAGCTTGCTCAGAACAAAAGAACTGTGCTTCCTACACACACGGAACATATCTAGTTAAACTCTGCTTAGGAAACTGACAAGAACAGTAGCTCCTCTTCAGTCCGATACACTGTACTTGCTGGGAACAGACATGAGTGCTATTTTCACTGTGTATGGCAATGGGAGCGCTATAGTGACTTTCCTTACCAGAAAACAACTCTTGCTCGTAGGACCAGAAACTGCATGTGATTCAACTAAATTTAGGAATGGGAAACAAACGGTAGCTCGCCTTACAAGAAACATACTCTGCTTTTGAGAAAAGAGCACTCTTCTACTCTACTGTGTTTCCTATGGGGTCCGAACAGTGAGCTTGCTCAGAACAAAAGAACTGTGCTTCCTACACACACGGCCATATCTATTTCAATTCTGCTTAAAAACCTGACAAGAACAGTAGATCCTCTTCAGTCCAATACACTGTACTTGCTGGGAACAGACGCCAGTGCTATTTGTCCTGTGTATGGCAATGGCAGCACAATAGTGACTCTTTTACCATAAAACAACTCTTGCTCGTAGGACCAGAAACTGCATGTGATTCAACTCCATTTAGGACTGGGAAACAAACACTAGCTCGCCTTCCAAGAAACACACTCTGCTTTAGAGAAAAGAGCACTCTTCTACTCTACTGTGTTTCCTATAGGGTCCAAACAGTGAGCTTGCTCAGAACAAAAGAACTGTGCTTCCTACACACACGGACCATATGTAGTTCAACTCTGCTTAGGAAACTGACAAGAACAGTAGCTGCTCTTCAGTCCAATACACTGTACTTGCTGGGAACAGACGCGAGTGCTATTTGCACTGTGTATGGCAATGAGAACGCAGTAGTGACTTTCCTTACCGGAAAACAACTCTTGCTCGTAGGACCACAAACTGCATGTGATTCAACGCCATTTAGGACTGGGAAACAAATGCTAGCTCGCCTTACAAAAACACACTCTGCTTTTGCGAAAAGATCACTCTTCTACTCTACTGTGTTTCCTGAAGGGCCAGAACAGTGAGCTTGCTCAGATCAAATGAACTGTGCTTCTTAGACACACGGGCCATATCTAGTTCAACTCTGCTTAGGAAACTGAGAAGAACAGTAGCTCCTCTTCAGTCCAATACACTGTAATTCCTGGGAACAGACGCGAGTGCTATTTGTACTGTGTATGGCAATGGGAGCGCAATAGTGACTTTCCTTACCAGAAAACAACTCTTGCTCGTAGGACCAGAAACTGCAAGTGATTCAACTCCATTTAGGACTGGGAAACAAACGCTAGCTCGACTTACAAGAAACACACTCTGCTTTTGAGAAAAGAGCACTCTTCTACTCTACTGTGTTTCTTATGGGGTCCGAACAGTGAGCTTGCTCCGAACAAAAGAACTGTGCTTCCTACACACACGGCCATATCTAGTTCAATTCTGCTTAGGAACCTGACAAGAACAGTAGATCCTATTCAGTCCAATACACTGTACTTGCTGGGAACAGACGCATGTGCTATTGGTCCTGTGTATGGCAATGGGAGCGCAATAGTGACTATTCTTACCATAAAACAACTCATGCTCATAGGACAAGAAACTGCATGTGATTCAACTCCATTTAGGACTGGGATACAAACGCTAACTCGCCTTACAAGAAACACACTCTTCTTTAGAGGAAAGAGCACTCTTCTACTCTACTGTGTTTCCTATGGGGTCCAAACAGTGAGCTTGCTCAGAACAAAAGAACTGTGCTTCCTACACACACGGATCATATGTAGTTCAACTCTGCTTAGGAAACTGACAAGAACAGTAGCTCCTCTTCAGTCCAATACATTGTACTTGCTGGGAACAGACGTGAGTGCTATTTGCACTGTGTATGGCAATGGGAACACAATAGTGACTTTCCTTACCAGAAAACAACTCTTGCTCATAGGACCAGAAACTGTATGTGATTCAACTCCATTTAGGAATGGGAAACAAACGGTAGCTCTCCTTACAAGAAATAAACTCTGCTTTTGAGGAAAGAGCACTCTTCTACTCTACTGTGTTTCCTATTGGGTCCAAACAGTGAGCTTGCTCAGAACAAAAGAACTGTGCTTCCTATACACACGGATCATATGTAGTTCAACTCTGCTTAGGAAACTGACAAGAACAGTAGCTGCTTTTCAGTCCAATACACTGTACTTGCTGGGAACAGACGCGAGTGCTATTTGCACTGTGTATGGCAATGAGAACGCAATAGTGACTTTCCTTACCGGAAAACAACTCTTGCTCGTAGGACCACAAACTGCATGTGATTCAACGCCATTTAGGACTGGGAAACAAATGCTAGCTCGCCTTACAAAAACACACTCTGCTTTTGCGAAAAGAGCACTCTTCTACTCTACTCTGTTTCCTGTAGGGCCAGAACAGTGAGCTTGCTCAGATCAAATGAACTGTGCTTCTTAGACACACGGGCCATATCTACTTCAACTCTGCTTAGGAAACTGAGAAGAACAGTAGCTCCTCTTCAGTCCAATACACTGTAATTGCTGGGAACAGACGGGAGTGCTATTTGCACTGTGTATGGCAATAGGAGCGCAACAGTGACTTTTCTTACCTGAAAACATCTCTTGCTCATAGGACCAGAAACTGCATGTGATTCAACTCCATTTAGGACTGGGAATCAAACACTAGCTCGCCTTACAAGAAACACACTCTGCTTTTGAGAAAAGAGCACTCTTCTATTCTACTGTGTTTCCTATGGGTCCGAACAGTGAGCTTGCTCAGAACAAAAGAACTGTGCTTCCTACACACATGAACCATATCTAGTTCAACTCTGCTTAGGAAACTGACAAGAACAGTAGCTCCTCTTCAGTCCAATACACTGTACTTGCTGGGAACAGACGCTAGTGCTATTTGCACTGTGTATGGCAATAAGAGCGCAATAGTGACTTTCCTCACCAGAAAACATCTCTTGCTCGTAGGACCAGAAACTGCATGTGATTCAACTCCATTTACGACTGGGAAACAAACGCTAGCGTGCCTTACAAAAAACACACTCTGCTTTTGAGAAAAGAGCACTCTTCTCCTCTACTGTGTTTCCTATGGGGTCCGAACAGTGAGCTTGCTCAGAACAAAAGAACTGTGCTTCCTACACACACGGCCATATCTAGTTCAATTCTGCTTAGGAACCTGACAAGAACCGTAGATCCTCTTCAGTCCAATACACTGTACTTGCTGCGATCAGACGCCAGTGCTATTTGTCCCGTGTATGGCAATAGCAGCGCAATAGTGACTCTTCTTACCAGAAAACAACTCTTGCTCGTAGTACCAGAAACTGCATGGGTTTCAACTCCATTTAGGACTGCAAAACAAATGCTAGCTCGCCTTATAAGAAACACACTCTGCTTTAGAGAAAAGAGCACTCTTCTATTCTGCTGTGTTTCCTATAGGGTCCAAACAGTGAGCTTGCTCAGAACAAAAGAACTGTGCTTCCTACACACACGGATAATATCTAGTTCAACTCTGCATAGGAAACTAACAAGAACAGTAGCACCTATTCAGTGCAATACACTGTACTTGCTGGGAACAGACGCGAGTGCTATTTGCACTGTGTATGGCAATGGGAGCACAATGTGACTTTCCTTACCAGAAAACAACTCTTGTTCGTAGGACCAGAAACTGCATGGGATTCAACTCCATTTAGGACTAGGAAACAAACGCTAACTCCCCTTACAAGAAACACACTCTGCTTTAGATAAAAGCACTCATCTACTCTACTGTGTTTCCTATAGGGCCAGAACAGTGAGCTTGCTCAGAACATAAGAACTGTGCTTCCTACACCACACGGGCCATATCTAGTTCAACTCTGCTTAGGAAACTGACAAGAACAGTAGCTCCTCTTCAGTCCGATACACTGTAATTCCTGGGAACAGACGCGAGTGCTATTTGTACTGTGTATGGCAATGGGAGCGCAATAGTGACTTTCCTTACCAGAAAACAACTCTTGCTCGTAGGACCAGAAACTGAATGTGATTCAACTCCATTTAGGACTGGGAAACAAACGCTAGCTCGCCTTACAAGAAACACACTCTGCTTTTGAGAAAAGAGCACTCTTCTACTCTACTGTGTTTCCTATGGGTCCGAACAGTGAGCTTGCTCAGAACAAATGAACTGTGCTTCCTACACACCCTTCCATATCTAGTTCAATTCTGCTTAGGAACCTGACAAGAACAGTAGATCCTATTCAGTCCAATACACTGTACTTGCTGGGAACAGACGCATGTGCTATTGGTCCTGTGTATGGCAATGGCAGCACAATAGTGACTCTTCTTACCAGAAAACAACTCTTGCTCGTAGGACCAGAAACTGCATGTGATTCCACTCCATTTAGGACTGGGAAACAATCGCTAGCTCGCCATACAAGAAACAAACTCTGCTTTAGAGAAAAGAGCACTCTTCTATTCTACTGTGTTTAATATGGGGTCCAAACAGTGAGCTTGCTCAGAACAAAAGAACTGTGCTTCCTACACACACGGAACATATCTAGTTAAACTCTGCTTAGGAAACTGACAAGAACAGTAGCTGCTCTTCAGTCCGATACACTGTACTTGCTGGGAACAGACATGAGTGCTATTTCCACTGTGTATGGCAATGGGAGCGCTATAGTGACTTTCCTTACCAGAAAACAACTCTTGCTCGTAGGACCAGACTGCACGTGATTCAACTAAATTTAGGAATGGGAAACAAACGGTATCTCGCCTTACAAGAAACAGACTCTGCTTTTGAGAAAAGAGCACTCTTCTACTCTACTGTGTTTCCTATGGGGTCCGAACAGTGAGCTTGCTCAGAACAAAAGAACTGTGCTTCCTACACACACGGCCATATCTATTTCAATTCTGCTTAAAAACCTGACAAGAACAGTAGATCCTCTTCAGTCCAATACACTGTACTTGCTGGGAACAGACGCCAGTGCTATTTGTTCTGTGTATGGCAATGGCAGCGCAATAGTGACTCTTTTACCATAAAACAACTCTTGCTCGTAGGACCAGAAACTGCATGTGATTCAACTCCATTTAGGACTGGGAAACAAATGCTAGCTCGCCTTACAAGAAACACACTCTGCTTTAGATAAAAGAGCACTCATCTACTCTACTGTGTTTCCTATAGGGCCAGAACAGTGAGCTTGCTCAGAACATAAGAACTGTGCTTCCTACACACACGGGCCATATCTAGTTCAACTCTGCTTAGGAAACTGACAAGAACAGTAGCTCCTCTTCAGTCCATACACTGTAATTCCTGGGAACAGACGCGAGTGCTATTTGTACTGTGTATGGCAATGGGAGCGCAATAGTGACTTTCCTTACCAGAAAACAACTCTTGCTCGTAGGACCAGAAACTGAATGTGATTCAACTCCATTTAGGACTGGGAAACAAACGCTAGCTCGCCTTACAAGAAACACACTCTGCTTTTGAGAAAAGAGCACTCTTCTACTCTACTGTGCTTCCTATGGGGTCCGAACAGTGAGCTTGCTCAGAACAAATGAACTGTGCTTCCTACACACCCGTCCATATCTAGTTCAATTCTGCTTAGGAACCTGACAAGAACAGTAGATCCTATTCAGTCCAATACACTGTACTTGCTGGGAACAGACGCATGTGCTATTGGTCCTGTGTATGGCAATGGCAGCACAATAGTGACTCTTCTTACCAGAAAACAACTCTTGCTCGTAGGACCAGAAACTGCATGTGATTCCACTCCATTTAGGACTGGGAAACAAACGCTAGCTCGCCTTACAAGAAACACACTCTGCTTTAGAGAAAAGAGCACTCTTCTACTCTACTGTGTTTAATATGGGGTCCAAACAGTGAGCTTGCTCAGAACAAAAGAACTGTGCTTCCTACACACACGGAACATATCTAGTTAAACTCTGCTTAGGAAACTGAAAAGAACAGTAGCTCCTCTTCAGTCCGATACACTGTACTTGCTGGGAACAGACATGAGTGCTATTTTCACTGTGTATGGCAATGGGAGCGCTATAGTGACTTTCCTTACCAGAAAACAACTCTTGCTCGTAGGACCAGAAACTGCATGTGATTCAACTAAATTTAGGAATGGGAAACAAACGGTAGCTCGCCTTACAAGAAACATACTCTGCTTTTGAGAAAAGAGCACTCTTCTACTCTACTGTGTTTCCTATGGGGTCCGAACAGTGAGCTTGCTCAGAACAAAAGAACTGTGCTTCCTACACACACGGCCATATCTATTTCAATTCTGCTTAAAAACCTGACAAGAACAGTAGATCCTCTTCAGTCCAATACACTGTACTTGCTGGGAACAGACGCCAGTGCTATTTGTCCTGTGTATGGCAATGGCAGCACAATAGTGACTCTTTTACCATAAAACAACTCTTGCTCGTAGGACCAGAAACTGCATGTGATTCAACTCCATTTAGGACTGGGAAACAAACGCTAGCTCGCCTTCCAAGAAACACACTCTGCTTTAGAGAAAAGAGCACTCTTCTACTCTACTGTGTTTCCTATAGGGTCCAAACAGTGAGCTTGCTCAGAACAAAAGAACTGTGCTTCCTACACACACGGACCATATGTAGTTCAACTCTGCTTAGGAAACTGACAAGAACAGTAGCTGCTCTTCAGTCCAATACACTGTACTTGCTGGGAACAGACGCGAGTGCTATTTGCACTGTGTATGGCAATGAGAACGCAGTAGTGACTTTCCTTACCGGAAAACAACTCTTGCTCGTAGGACCACAAACTGCATGTGATTCAACGCCATTTAGGACTGGGAAACAAATGCTAGCTCGCCTTACAAAAACACACTCTGCTTTTGCGAAAAGAGCACTCTTCTACTCTACTGTGTTTCCTGAAGGGCCAGAACAGTGAGCTTGCTCAGATCAAATGAACTGTGCTTCTTAGACACACGGGCCATATCTAGTTCAACTCTGCTTAGGAAACTGAGAAGAACAGTAGCTCCTCTTCAGTCCAATACACTGTAATTCCTGGGAACAGACGCGAGTGCTATTTGTACTGTGTATGGCAATGGGAGCGCAATAGTGACTTTCCTTACCAGAAAACAACTCTTGCTCGTAGGACCAGAAACTGCAAGTGATTCAACTCCATTTAGGACTGGGAAACAAACGCTAGCTCGACTTACAAGAAACACACTCTGCTTTTGAAAAAAGAGCACTCTTCTACTCTACTGTGTTTCTTATGGGGTCCGAACAGTGAGCTTGCTCCGAACAAAAGAACTGTGCTTCCTACACACACGGCCATATCTAGTTCAATTCTGCTTAGGAACCTGACAAGAACAGTAGATCCTATTCAGTCCAATACACTGTACTTGCTGGGAACAGACGCATGTGCTATTGGTCCTGTGTATGGCAATGGGAGCGCAATAGTGACTATTCTTACCATAAAACAACTCATGCTCATAGGACCAGAAACTGCATGTGATTCAACTCCATTTAGGACTGGGATACAAACGCTAACTCGCCTTACAAGAAACACACTCTTCTTTAGAGGAAAGAGCACTCTTCTACTCTACTGTGTTTCCTATGGGGTCCAAACAGTGAGCTTGCTCAGAACAAAAGAACTGTGCTTCCTACACACACGGATCATATGTAGTTCAACTCTGCTTAGGAAACTGACAAGAACAGTAGCTCCTCTTCAGTCCAATACATTGTACTTGCTGGGAACAGACGTGAGTGCTATTTGCACTGTGTATGGCAATGGGAGCACAATAGTGACTTTCCTTACCAGAAAACAACTCTTGCTCATAGGACCAGAAACTGTATGTGATTCAACTCCATTTAGGAATGGGAAACAAACGGTAGCTCTCCTTACAAGAAATAAACTCTGCTTTTGAGAAAAGAGCACTCTTCTACTCTACTGTGTTTCCTATTGGGTCCAAACAGTGAGCTTGCTCAGAACAAAAGAACTGTGCTTCCTATACACACGGATCATATGTAGTTCAACTCTGCTTAGGAAACTGACAAGAACAGTAGCTGCTTTTCAGTCCAATACACTGTACTTGCTGGGAACAGACGCGAGTGCTATTTGCACTGTGTATGGCAATGAGAACGCAATAGTGACTTTCCTTACCGGAAAACAACTCTTGCTCGTAGGACCACAAACTGCATGTGATTCAACGCCATTTAGGACTGGGAAACAAATGCTAGCTCGCCTTACAAAAACACACTCTGCTTTTGCGAAAAGAGCACTCTTCTACTCTACTCTGTTTCCTGTAGGGCCAGAACAGTGAGCTTGCTCAGATCAAATGAACTGTGCTTCTTAGACACACGGGCCATATCTACTTCAACTCTGCTTAGGAAACTGAGAAGAACAGTAGCTCCTCTTCAGTCCAATACACTGTAATTGCTGGGAACAGACGGGAGTGCTATTTGCACTGTGTATGGCAATGGGAGCGCAACAGTGACTTTCCTTACCAGAAAACATCTCTTGCTCATAGGACCAGAAACTGCATGTGATTCAACTCCATTTAGGACTGGGAATCAAACACTAGCTCGCCTTACAAGAAACACACTCTGCTTTTGAGAAAAGAGCACTCTTCTATTCTACTGTGTTTCCTATGGGTCCGAACAGTGAGCTTGCTCAGAACAAAAGAACTGTGCTTCCTACACACATGAACCATATCTAGTTCAACTCTGCTTAGGAAACTGACAAGAACAGTAGCTCCTCTTCAGTCCAATACACTGTACTTGCTGGGAACAGACGCTAGTGCTATTTGCACTGTGTATGGCAATAAGAGCGCAATAGTGACTTTCCTCACCAGAAAACATCTCTTGCTCGTAGGACCAGAAACTGCATGTGATTCAACTCCATTTACGACTGGGAAACAAACGCTAGCGTGCCTTACAAAAAACACACTCTGCTTTTGAGAAAAGAGCACTCTTCTCCTCTACTGTGTTTCCTATGGGGTCCGAACAGTGAGCTTGCTCAGAACAAAAGAACTGTGCTTCCTACACACACGGCCATATCTAGTTCAATTCTGCTTAGGAACCTGACAAGAACCGTAGATCCTCTTCAGTCCAATACACTGTACTTGCTGCGATAAGACGCCAGTGCTATTTGTCCCGTGTATGGCAATAGCAGCGCAATAGTGACTCTTCTTACCAGAAAACAACTCTTGCTCGTAGTACCAGAAACTGCATGGGTTTCAACTCCATTTAGGACTGCTAAACAAATGCTAGCTCGCCTTATAAGAAACACACTCTGCTTTAGAGAAAAGAGCACTCTTCTACTCTACTGTGTTTCCTATAGGGTTCAAACAGTGAGCTTGCTCAGAACAAAAGAACTGTGCTTCCTACACACACGGATAATATCTAGTTCAACTCTGCATAGGAAACTAACAAGAACAGTAGCACCTATTCAGTGCAATACACTGTACTTGCTGGGAACAGACGCGAGTGCTATTTGCACTGTGTATGGCAATGGGAGCACAATGTGACTATCCTTACCAGAAAACAACTCTTGTTCGTAGGACCAGAAACTGCATGGGATTCAACTCCATTTAGGACTAGGAAACAAACGCTAACTCCCCTTACAAGAAACACACTCTGCTTTAGATAAAAGCACTCATCTACTCTACTGTGTTTCCTATAGGGCCAGAACAGTGAGCTTGCTCAGAACATAAGAACTGTGCTTCCTACACACACGGGCCATATCTAGTTCAACTCTGCTTAGGAAACTGACAAGAACAGTAGCTCCTCTTCAGTCCGATACACTGTAATTCCTGGGAACAGACGCGAGTGCTATTTGTACTGTGTATGGCAATGGGAGCGCAATAGTGACTTTCCTTACCAGAAAACAACTCTTGCTCGTAGGACCAGAAACTGAATGTGATTCAACTCCATTTAGGACTGGGAAACAAACGCTAGCTCGCCTTACAAGAAACACACTCTGCTTTTGAGAAAAGAGCACTCTTCTACTCTACTGTGTTTCCTATGGGGTCCGAACAGTGAGCTTGCTCAGAACAAATGAACTGTGCTTCCTACACACCCGTCCATATCTAGTTCAATTCTGCTTAGGAACCTGACAAGAACAGTAGATCCTATTCAGTCCAATACACTGTACTTGCTGGGAACAGACGGATGTGCTATTGGTCCTGTGTATGGCAATGGCAGCACAATAGTGACTCTTCTTACCAGAAAACAACTCTTGCTCGTAGGACCAGAAACTGCATGTGATTCCACTCCATTTAGGACTGGGAAACAAACGCTAGCTCGCCATACAAGAAACAAACTCTGCTTTAGAGAAAAGAGCACTCTTCTACTCTACTGTGTTTAATATGGGGTCCAAACAGTGAGCTTGCTCAGAACAAAAGAACTGTGCTTCCTACACACACGGAACATATCTAGTTAAACTCTGCTTAGGAAACTGACAAGAACAGTAGCTCCTCTTCAGTCCGATACACTGTACTTGCTGGGAACAGACATGAGTGCTATTTCCACTGTGTATGGCAATGGGAGCGCTATAGTGACTTTCCTTACCAGAAAACAACTCTTGCTCGTAGGACCAGAAACTGCACGTGATTCAACTAAATTTAGGAATGGGAAACAAATGGTAGCTCGCCTTACAAGAAACATACTCTGCTTTTGAGAAAAGAGCACTCTTCTACTCTACTGTGTTTCCTATGGGGTCCGAACAGTGAGCTTGCTCAGAACAAAAGAACTGTGCTTCCTACACACATGGCCATATCTATTTCAATTCTGCTTAAAAACCTGACAAGAACAGTAGATCCTCTTCAGTCCAATACACTGTACTTGCTGGGAACAGACGCCAGTGCTATTTGTCCTGTGTATGGCAATGGCAGCGCAATAGTGACTCTTTTACCATAAAACAACTCTTGCTCGTAGGACCAGAAACTGCATGTGATTCAACTCCATTTAGGACTGGGAAACAAACGCTAGCTCGCCTTACAAGAAACACACTCTGATTTAGAGAAAAGAGCACTCTTCTACTCTACTGTGTTTCCTATAGGGTCCAAACAGTGAGCTTGCTCAGAACAAAAGAACTGTGCTTCCTACACACATGAACCATATCTAGTTCAACTCTGCTTAGGAAACTGACAAGAACAGTAGCTCCTCTTCAGTCCAATACACTGTACTTGCTGGGAACAGACGCGAGTGCTATTTGCACTGTATGGCAATGGGAGCACAATGTGACTTTACTTACCAGAAAACAACTCTTGTTCGTAGGACCAGAAACTGCATGGGATTCAACTCCATTTAGGACTAGGAAACAAACGCTAACTCCCCTTACAAGAAACACACTCTGCTTTAGATAAAAGCACTCATCTACTCTACTGTGTTTCCTATAGGGCCAGAACAGTGAGCTTGCTCAGAACATAAGAACTGTGCTTCCTACACACACGGGCCATATCTAGTTCAACTCTGCTTAGGAAACTGACAAGAACAGTAGCTCCTCTTCAGTCCGATACACTGTAATTCCTGGGAACAGACGCGAGTGCTATTTGTACTGTGTATGGCAATGGGAGCGCAATAGTGACTTTCCTTACCAGAAAACAACTCTTGCTCGTAGGACCAGAAACTGAATGTGATTCAACTCCATTTAGGACTGGGAAACAAACGCTAGCTCGCCTTACAAGAAACACACTCTGCTTTTGAGAAAAGAGCACTCTTCTACTCTACTGTGTTTCCTATGGGGTCCGAACAGTGAGCTTGCTCAGAACAAATGAACTGTGCTTCCTACACACCCGTCCATATCTAGTTCAATTCTGCTTAGGAACCTGACAAGAACAGTAGATCCTATTCAGTCCAATACACTGTACTTGCTGGGAACAGACGCATGTGCTATTGGTCCTGTGTATGGCAATGGCAGCACAATAGTGACTCTTCTTACCAGAAAACAACTCTTGCTCGTAGGACCAGAAACTGCATGTGATTCCACTCCATTTAGGACTGGGAAACAAACGCTAGCTCGCCATACAAGAAACAAACTCTGCTTTAGAGAAAAGAGCACTCTTCTACTCTACTGTGTTTAATATGGGGTCCAAACAGTGAGCTTGCTCAGAACAAAAGAACTGTGCTTCCTACACACACGGAACATATCTAGTTAAACTCTGCTTAGGAAACTGACAAGAACAGTAGCTCCTCTTCAGTCCGATACACTGTACTTGCTGGGAACAGACATGAGTGCTATTTCCACTGTGTATGGCAATGGGAGCGCTATAGTGACTTTCCTTACCAGAAAACAACTCTTGCTCGTAGGACCAGAAACTGCACGTGATTCAACTAAATTTAGGAATGGGAAACAAATGGTAGCTCGCCTTACAAGAAACATACTCTGCTTTTGAGAAAAGAGCACTCTTCTACTCTACTGTGTTTCCTATGGGGTCCGAACAGTGAGCTTGCTCAGAACAAAAGAATTGTGCTTCCTACACACATGGCCATATCTATTTCAATTCTGCTTAAAAACCTGACAAGAACAGTAGATCCTCTTCAGTCCAATACACTGTACTTGCTGGGAACAGACGCCAGTGCTATTTGTCCTGTGTATGGCAATGGCAGCGCAATAGTGACTCTTTTACCATAAAACAACTCTTGCTCGTAGGACCAGAAACTGCATGTGATTCAACTCCATTTAGGACTGGGAAACAAACGCTAGCTCGCCTTACAAGAAACACACTCTGATTTAGAGAAAAGAGCACTCTTCTACTCTACTGTGTTTCCTATAGGGTCCAAACAGTGAGCTTGCTCAGAACAAAAGAACTGTGCTTCCTACACACATGAACCATATCTAGTTCAACTCTGCTTAGGAAACTGACAAGAACAGTAGCTCCTCTTCAGTCCAATACACTGTACTTGCTGGGAACAGACGCGAGTGCTATTTGCACTGTATGGCAATGGGAGCACAATGTGACTTTACTTACCAGAAAACAACTCTTGTTCATAGGACCAGAAACTGCATGTGATTCAACTCCATTTAGGACTAGGAAACAAACGCTAGCTCACCTTACAAGAAACACACTCTGCTTTACATAAAAGAGCACTCATCTACTCTACTGTGTTTCCTATAGGGCCAGAACAGTGAGCTTGCTCAGAACATAAGAACTGTGCTTCCTACACACACGGAACATATCTAGTTCAACTCTACTTAGGAAACTGACAAGAACAGTAGCTCCTCTTCAGTCCTATACACTGTAATTCCTGGGAACAGACGCGAGTGCTATTTGTACTGTGTATGGCAATGGGAGCGCAATAGTGACTTTCCTTACCAGAAAACAACTCTTGCTCGTAGGACCAGAAACTGCATGTGATTCAACTCCATTTAGGACTGGGAAACAAACGCTAGCTCGCCTTACAAGAAACACACTCTGCTTTTGAGAAAAGAGCACTCTTCTACTCTACTGTGTTTCCTATGGGGTCCGAACAGTGAGCTTGCTCAGAACAAAAGAACTGTGCTTCCTACACACCCATTCATATCTAGTTCAATTCTGCTTAGGAACCTGACAAGAACAGTAGATCCTATTCAGTCCAATACACTCTACTTGCTGGGAACAGACGCATGTGCTATTGGTCCTGTGTATTGCAATGGCAGGGCAATAGTGACTCTTCTTACCAGAAAACAACTCTTGCTCGTAGGACCAGAAACAGCATGTGATTCCACTCCATTTAGGACTGGGAAACAAACGCAAGCTCGCCTTACAAGAAACACACTCTGCTTTAGAGAAAAGAGCACACTTCTACTCTACTGTGTTTAAATTGGGGTCCAAACAGTGAGCTTGCTCAGAACAAAAGAACTGTGCTTCCTACACACACGGAACATATCTAGTTAAACTCTGCTTAGGAAACTGACAAGAACAGTAGCTCCTCTTCAGTCTGATACACTGTACTTGCTGGGAACAGACATGAGTGCTATTCCCACTGTGTATGGCAATGGGAGCGCTATAGTGACTTTCCTTACCAGAAAACAACTCTTGCTCGTAAGACCAGAAACTGCATGTGAATCAACTCCATTTAGGAATGGGAAACAAATGGTAGCTCGCCTTACAAGGAACATACTCTGCTTTTGAGAAAAGATTACTCTTCTACTCTACTGTGTTTCCTATGGGGTTCGAACAGTGAGCTTGCTCAGAACAAAAGGACTGTGCTTCCTACACACAGGGCCATATCTATTTCAATTCTTCTTAAAAACCTGACAAGAACAGTAGATCCTCTTCAGTCCAATACACTGTACTTGCTGGGAACAGACGCCAGTGCTATTTGTCCTGTGTATGGCAATGGCAGCGCAATAGTGACTCTTCTTACCATAAAACAACTCTTGTTCGTAGGACCAGAAACTGCATGTGATTCAACTCCATTTAGGACTAGGAAACAAACGCTAGCTCGCCTTACAAGAAACACACTCTGCTTTAGAGAAAAGAGCACTCTTCTACTCTACTGTGTTTCCTATAGGGTCCAAACAGTGAGCTTGTTCAGAACAAAAGAACTGTGCTTCCTACACACACGGATAATATCTAGTTCAACTCTGCATAGGAAACTAACAAGAACAGTAGCACCTATTCAGTGCAATACACTGTACTTCCTGGAACAGACGCGAGTGCTATTTGCACTGTGTATGGCAATGGGAGCACAATGTGACTTTCCTTACCAGAAAACAACTCTTGTTCGTAGGACCAGAAACTGCATGGGATTCAACTCCATTTAGGACTAGGAAACAAACGCTAACTCGCTTTACAAGAAACACACTCTGCTTTAGATAAAAGAGCACTCATCTACTCTACTGTGTTTCCTATAGGGCCAGAACAGTGAGCTTGCTCAGAACATAAGAACTGTGCTTCCTACACACACGGGCCATATCTAGTTCAACTCTGCTTAGGAAACTGACAAGAACAGTAGCTCCTCTTCAGTCCATACACTGTAATTCCTGGGAACAGACGCGAGTGCTATTTGTACTGTGTATGGCAATGGGAACGCAATAGTGACTTTCCTTACCAGAAAACAACTCTTGCTCGTAGGACCAGAAACTGAATGTGATTCAACTCCATTTAGGACTGGGAAACAAACGCTAGCTCGCCTTACAAGAAACACACTCTGCTTTTGAGTAAAGAGCACTCTTCTACTCTACTGTGCTTCCTATGGGGTCCGAACAGTGAGCTTGCTCAGAACAAATGAACTGTGCTTCCTACACACCCGTCCATATCTAGTTCAATTCTGCTTAGGAACCTGACAAGAACAGTAGATCCTATTCAGTCCAATACACTGTACTTGCTGGGAACAGACGCATGTGCTATTGGTCCTGTGTATGGCAATGGCAGCACAATAGTGACTCTTCTTACCAGAAAACAACTCTTGCTCGTAGGACCAGAAACTGCATGTGATTCAACTCCATTTAGGACTGGGAAACAAACGCTAGCTCGCCTTACAAGAAACACACTCTGCTTTGGAGAAAAGAGCACTCTTCTACTCTACTGTGTTTAATATGGGGTCCAAACAGTGAGCTTGCTCAGAACAAAAGAACTGTGCTTCCTACACACACGGAACATATCTAGTTAAACTCTGCTTAGGAAACTGACAAGAACAGTAGCTCCTCTTCAGTCCGATACACTGTACTTGCTGGGAACAGACATGAGTGCTATTTCCACTGTGTATGGCAATGGGAGCGCTATAGTGACTTTCCTTACCAGAAAACAACTCTTGCTCGTAGGACCAGAAACTGCATGTGATTCAACTAAATTTAGGAATGGGAAACAAACGGTAGCTCGCCTTACAAGAAACATACTCTGCTTTTGAGAAAAGAGCACTCTTCTACTCTACTGTGTTTCCTATGGGGTCCGAACAGTGAGCTTGCTCAGAACAAAAGAACTGTGCTTCCTACACACACGGCCATATCTATTTCAATTCTGCTTAAAAACCTGACAAGAACAGTAGATCCTCTTCAGTCCAATACACTGTACTTGCTGGGAACAGACGCCAGTGCTATTTGTCCTGTGTATGGCAATGGCAGCGCAATAGTGACTCTTTTACCATAAAACAACTCTTGCTCGTAGGACCAGAAACTGCATGTGATTCAACTCCATTTAGGACTGGGAAACAAACGCTAGCTCGCCTTACAAGAAACACACTCTGCTTTAGAGAAAAGAGCACTCTTCTACTCTACTGTGTTTCCTATAGGGTCCAAACAGTGAGCTTGCTCAGAACAAAAGAACTGTGCTTCCTACACACACGGATAATATCTAGTTCAACTCTGCATAGGAAACTGACAAGAACAGTAGCACCTATTCAGTGCAATACACTGTACTTGCTGGGAACAGACGCGAGTGCTATTTGCACTGTATGGCAATGGGAGCACAATGTGACTTTCCTTACCAGAAAACAACTCTTGTTCATAGGACCAGAAACTGCATGTGATTCAACTCCATTTAGGACTAGGAAACAAACGCTAGCTCGCCTTACAAGAAACACACTCTGCTTTAGAGAAAAGAGCACTCTTCTACTCTACTGTGTTTCCTATAGGGTCCAAACAGTGAGCTTGCTCAGAACAAAAGAACTGTGCTTCCTACACACACGGATAATATCTAGTTCAACTCTGCATAGGAAACTGACAAGAACAGTAGCACCTATTCAGTGCAATACACTGTACTTGCTGGGAACAGACGCGAGTGCTATTTGCACTGTATGGCAATGGGAGCACAATGTGACTTTCCTTACCAGAAAACAACTCTTGTTCATAGGACCAGAAACTGCATGTGATTCAACTCCATTTAGGACTAGGAAACAAACGCTAGCTCGCCTTACAAGAAACACACTCTGCTTTAGATAAAAGAGCACTCATCTACTCTACTGTGTTTCCTATAGGGCCAGAACAGTGAGCTTGCTCAGATCAAATGAACTGTGCTTCTTAGACACACGGGCCATATCTAGTTCAACTCTGCTTAGGAAACTGAGAAGAACTGTAGCTCCTCTTCAGTCCAATACACTGTAATTGCTGGGAACAGACCCCAGTGCTATTTGCACTGTGTATGGCAATGGGAGCACAACGGTGACTTTCCTTACCAGAAAACATCTCTTGCTCGTAGGACCAGAAACTGCATGTGATTCAACTCCATTTAGGACTGGGAATCAAACGCTAGCTCGCCTTACAAGAAACACACTCTGCTTTTGAGAAAAGAGCACTCTTCTATTCTACTGTGTTTCCTATGGGTCCGAACAGTGAGCTTGCTCAGAACAAAAGAACTGTGCTTCCTACACACATGAACCATATCTAGTTCAACTCTGCTTAGGAAACTGACAAGAACAGTAGCTCCTCTTCAGTCCAATACACTGTACTTGCTGGGAACAGACGCGAGTGCTATTTGCACTGTGTATGGCAATGACAATGAAATAGTGACTTTCCTTACTGGAAAACAACTCTTGCTCATAGGACCACAAACTGCATGTGATTGAACGCCATTTAGGACTGGGAAACAAATGCTAGCTCGCCTTACAAAAACACACTCTGCTTTTGCGAAAAGAGCACTCTTCTACTCTACTGTGTTTCCTGTAGGGCCAGAACAGTGAGCTTGCTCAGATCAAATGAACTGTGCTTCTTAGACACACGGGCCATATCTAGTTCAACTCTGCTTAGGAAACTGAGAAGAACAGTAGCTCCTCTTCAGTCCAATACACTGTAATTGCTGGGAACAGACGGGAGTGCTATTTGCACTGTGTATGGCAATGGGAGCGCAACAGTGACTTTCCTTACCAGAAAACATCTCTTGCTCGTAGGACCAGAAACTGCATGTGATTCAACTCCATTTAGGACTGGGAATCAAACGCTAGCTCGCCTTACAAGAAACACACTCTGCTTTTGAGAAAAGAGCACTCTTCTATTCTACTGTGTTTCCTATGGGTCCGAACAGTGAGCTTGCTCAGAACAAAAGAACTGTGCTTCCTACACACATGAACCATATCTAGTTCAACTCTGCTTAGGAAACTGACAAGAACAGTAGCTCCTCTTCAGTCCAATACACTGTACTTGCTGGGAACAGACGCTAGTGCTATTTGCACTGTGTATGGCAATAAGAGCGCAATAGTGACTTTCCTCACCAGAAAACATCTCTTGCTCGTAGGACCAGAAACTGCATGTGATTCAACTCCATTTAGGACTGGGAAACAAACGCTAGCTTGCCTTACAAAAAACACACTCTGCTTTTGAGAAAAGAGCACTCTTCTCCTCTACTGTGTTTCCTATGGGGTCCGAACAGTGAGCTTGCTCAGAACAAAAGAACTGTGCTTCCTACACACACGGCCATATCTAGTTCAATTCTGCTTAGGAACCTGACAAGAACAGTAGATCCTCTTCAGTCCAATACACTGTACTTGCTGCGATCAGACGCCAGTGCTATTTGTCCCGTGTATGGCAATGGCAGCGCAATAGTGACTCTTCTTACCAGAAAACAACTCTTGCTCGTAGTACCAGAAACTGCATGGGTTTCAACTCCATTTAGGACTGCGACACAAACGCTAGCTCGCCTTATAAGAAACACACTCTGCTTTAGAGAAAAGAGCACTCTTCTACTCTACTGTGTTTCCTATAGGGTCAAAACAGTGAGCTTGCTCAGAACAAAAGAACTGTGCTTCCTACACACACGGATAATATCTAGTTCAACTCTGCATAGGAAACTAACAAGAACAGTAGCACCTATTCAGTGCAATACACTGTACTTGCTGGGAACAGACGCGAGTGCTATTTGCACTGTGTATGGCAATGGGAGCACAATGTGTCTTTCCCTACCAGAAAACAACTCTTGTTCGTAGGACCAGAAACTGCATGGGATTCAACTCCATTTAGGACTAGGAAACAAACGCTAACTCGCCTTACAAGAAACACACTCTGCTTTAGATAAAAGAGCACTCATCTACTCTACTGTGTTTCCTATAGGGCCAGAACAGTGAGCTTGCTCAGAACATAAGAACTGTGCTTCCTACACACACGGGCCATATCTAGTTCAACTCTGCTTAGGAAACTGAGAAGAACAGTAGCTCCTCTTCAGTCCGATACACTGTAATTCCTGGGAACAGACGCGAGTGCTATTTGTACTGTGTATGGCAATGGGAGCGCAATAGTGACTTTCCGTACCAGAAAACAACTCTTGCTCGTAGGATCAGAAACTGAATGTGATTCAACTCCATTTAGGACTGGGAAACAAACGCTAGCTCGCCTTACGAGAAACACACTCTGCTTTTGAGAAAAGAGCACTCTTCTACTCTACTGTGTTTCCTATGGGGTCCGAACAGTGAGCTTGCTCAGAACAAATGAACTGTGCTTCCTACACACCCGTCCATATCTAGTTCAATTCTGCTTAGGAACCTGACAAGAACAGTAGATCCTATTCAGTCCAATACACTGTACTTGCTGGGAACAGACGGATGTGCTATTGGTCCTGTGTATGGCAATGGCAGCACAATAGTGACTCTTCTTACCAGAAAACAACTCTTGCTCGTAGGACCAGAAACTGCATGTGATTCAACTCCATTTAGGACTGGGAAACAAACGCAAGCTCGCCTTACAAGAAACACACTCTGCTTTAGAGAAAAGAGCACACTTCTACTCTACTGTGTTTAAATTGGGGTCCAAACAGTGAGCTTGCTCAGAACAAAAGAACTGTGCTTCCTACACACACGGAACATATCTAGTTAAACTCTGCTTAGGAAACTGACAAGAACAGTAGCTCCTCTTCAGTCTGATACACTGTACTTGCTGGGAACAGACATGAGTGCTATTTGCACTGTGTATGGCAATGGGAGCGCTATAGTGACTTTCCTTACCAGAAAACAACTCTTGCTCGTAAGACCAGAAACTGCATGTGATTCAACTCCATTTAGGAATGGGAAACAAACGGTAGCTCGCCTTACAAGGAACATACTCTGCTTTTGAGAAAAGATTACTCTTCTACTCTACTGTGTTTCCTATGGGGTTCGAACAGTGAGCTTGCTCAGAACAAAAGAACTGTGCTTCCTACACACACGGCCATATCTATTTCAATTCTGCTTAAAAACCTGACAAGAACAGTAGATCCTCTTCAGTCCAATACACTGTACTTGCTGGGAACAGACGCCAGTGCTATTTGTCCTGTGTATGGCAATGGCAGCGCAATAGTGACTCTTCTTACCATAAAACAACTCTTGTTCGTAGGACCAGAAACTGCATGTGATTCAACTCCATTTAGGACTGGGAAACAAACGCTACCTCGCCTTACAAGAAACACACTCTGCTTTAGAGAAAAGAGCACTCTTCTACTCTACTGTGTTTCCTATAGGGCCAGAACAGTGAGCTTGCTCAGAACAAAAGAACTGTGCTTCATACACACGGGCCATATCTGGTTCAACTCTGCATAGGAAACTGACAAGAACAGTAGCTCCTATTCAGTCCAATACACTGTACTTGCTGGGAACAGACGCGAGTGCTATTTGTACTGTGTATGGCATTTGGAGCGCAATAGTGACTCTTCTTACCAGAAAACAACTCTTGCTCATAGTACCAAAAACTGCCTGTGACTCAACTCCATTTAGGACTGGAAACAAACGTGAGCTCGCCTTACAAGAAACACATTCTTCTTTTGAGAAATGAACATTCTTCTACTCTACTGTGTTTCCAATATGGCCAGAACAGTGAGCTTGCTCAGAACATAATAACTGTGCTTCCTAGACACACGGGCCATATCTAGTTCAACTCTGCTTAGGAAACTGAGAAGAACAGTAGCTCCTCTTCACTCCAATACACTGTACTTGCTGGGAACAGCCGCGAGTGCTATTTGCACTGTGTACGGCAATGGGAGCACAATGTGACTTTCCTTACCAGTAAACAACTCTTGTTTGTAGGACCAGAAACTGAATGTGATTCAACTCCATTTAGGACTAGGAAACAAACGCTAGCACGCCTTACAAGAAACACACTCTGCTTTAGATAAAAGAGCAGTCATCTACTCTACTGTGTTTCCAATAGGGCCAGAACAGTGAGCTTGTTCAGAACAAAAGAACTGTGCTTCCTACACACACGGGCCATATCTAGTTCAACTCTGCTTAGGAAACTGACAAGAACAGTAGCTCCTCTTCAGTCCGATACACTGTAATTCCTGGGAACAGACGCGAGTGCTATTTGTACTGTGTATGGCAATGGGAGCGCAATAGTGACTTTCCTTACCAGAAAACAACTCTTGCTCGTAGGACCAGAAACTGCAAGTGATTCAACTCCATTTAGGACTGGGAAACAAACGCTAGCTCGACTTACAAGAAACACACTCTGCTTTTGATAAAAGAGCACTCTTCTACTCTACTGTGTTTTTTATGGGGTCCGAACAGTGAGCTTGCTCAGAACACAAGAACTGTGCTTCCTACACACACTGCCATATCTAGTTCAATTCTGCTTAGGAACCTGACAAGAACAGTAGATCCTATTCAGTCCAATACACTGTACTTGCTGGGAACAGACGCATGTGCTATTGGTCCTGTGTATGGCAATGGGAGCACAATAGTGACTATTCTTACCATAAAACAACTCATGCTCAGAGGACCAGAAACTGCATGTGATTCAACTCCATTTAGGACTGGGATACAAACGCTAGCTCGCCTTACAAGAAACACACTCTGCTTTAGAGGAAAGAGCACTCTTCTACTCTACTGGGTTTCCTATGGGGTCCAAACAGTGAGCTTGCTCAGAACAAAAGAACTGTGCTTCCTACACACACGAATCATATGTAGTTCAACTCTGCTTAGGAAACTGACAAGAACAGTAGCTCCTCTTCAGTCCAATACATTGTACTTGCTGGGAACAGACGTGAGTGCTATTTGCACTGTGTATGGCAATGGGAGCACAATAGTGACTTTCCTTACCAGAAAACAACTCTTGCTCATAGGACCAGAAACTGTATGTGATTCAACTCCATTTAGGAATCGGAAACAAACGGTTGCTCTCCTTACAAGAAATACACTCTGCTTTTGAGAAAAGAGCACTCTGCTACTCTACTGTGTTTCCTATTGGGTCCAAACAGTGAGCTTGCTCAGAACAAAAGAACTGTGCTTCCTACACACACGGACCATATGTAGTTCAACTCTGCTTAGGAAACTGACAAGAACAGTAGCTGCTCTTCAGTCCAATACACTGTACTTGCTGGGAACAGACGCGAGTGCTATTTGCACTGTGTATGGCAATGAGAACGCAATAGTTACTTTCCTTACCAGAAAACAACTCTTGCTCCTACGAATAGAAACTGCATGTGATTCAACGCCATTTAGGACTGGGAAACAAATGCTAGCTTGCCTTACAAAAACACACCCTGGTTTTGCGAAAAGAGCACTCTTTTACTCTACTGTGTTTCCTATATTCAAGAACAGTGAGCTTGCTCAGATCAAATGAACTGTGCTTCCTACACACACAGATAATATCTAGTTCAACTCTGCATAAGAAACTGACAAGAACAGTAGCTCCTCTTCAGTCCAATACACTGTACTTGCTGGGAACAGACGCGAGTGCTATTTGCAGTGTGTATGGCAATGAGAACACAATAGTGACTGTCCTTACCAGAAAACAACTCTTGCTCGTAGGACCACAAACTGCATGTGATTCAACGCCATTTAGGACTGGGAAACAAATGCTACCTCGCGTTACAAGAAAAAGACTCTGCTTTAGAGAAAAGAGCACTCTTCTACTCCACTGTGTTTCCTAAAGGTCCAAACAGTGAGCTTGCTCAGAACAAAAGAACTGTGCTTCCTACACACACGGACCATATCTAGTTCAACTCTGCTGAGGAAACTGACAAGAACAGTAGCTCCTCTTCAGAACGATACACTGTACTTGCTGGGAACAGACGGGAGTGCTATTTGCACTGTGTATGGCAATGGCAGCGCAATAGTGACTTTCATTACCAGAAAACAACTCTTGTTCGTAGGACCAGAAACTGCATGGGATTCAACTCCATTTAGGACTAGGAAACAAACGCTAGCTCGCCTTACAAAAACCACTCTGCTTTTGAGAAAAGAGCACTCTTCTACTCTACTGTATTTCCTATGGGGTCCGAACAGTGAGCTTGCTCAGAACAAAAGAACTGTGCTTCCTACACACACGGCCATATCTAGTTCAATTCTGCTTAGGAACCTCACAAGAACAGTAGATCCTCTTCAGTCCAATACACTGTACTTGCTGCGAACAGACGCCAGTGCTTTTTGTCCTGTGTATGGCATTTGGAGCGCAATAGTGACTCTTCTTACCAGAAAACAACTCTTGCTCGTAGGACCAAAAACTGCCTGTGACTCAACTCTATTTAGGACTGGGAAACAAATGCGAGCTCGCCTTACAAGAAATACACTCTACTTTAGAGAAAAGAGCACTCTTCATCTCTACTGTGTTTCCTATAGGGCCAGAACAGTGAGCTTGCTCAGAACATAAGAACTGTGCTTTCTACACACACGGGCCATATCTATTTCAACTCTGCTTAGGAACCTGACAAGAACAGTAGATCCTCTTCAGTCCAATACACTGTACTTGCTGGGAACAGACAGGAGTGCTATTTGCACTGTGTATGGCAATGGGAGCGCAACAGTGACTTTCCTTACCAGAAAACAACTCTTGTTTGTAGGACCAGAAACTGCATGTGATTTAACTCTATTTAGGACTGGGAAACAAACGCTAGCTCGCCTTACAAGAAACACACTCTGCTTTTGAGTAAAGAGCACTTTTCTACTCTACTGTGTTTCCTATGGGGTCCAAACAGTGAGCTTGCTCAGAACAAAAGAACTGTGCTTCCTACACACACGGCCATATCTAGTTCAATTCTGCTTAGGAACCTGACAAGAACAGTAGATCCTCTTCAGTCCAATACACTGTACTTGCTGCCATCAGACGCCAGTGCTATTTGCACTGTGTATGGCAATGAGAACGCAATAGTGACTTTCCTTACCAGAAAACAACTCTTGCTCGTAGGAATAGAAACTGCATGTGATTGAACGCCATTTAGGACTGGGAAACAAATGCTAGCTCGCCTTACAAAAACACACTCTGCTTTTGCGAAAAGAGCACTCTTCTACTCTACTGTGTTTCCTATAGGGCAAGAACAGTGAGCTTGCTCAGATCAAATGAACTGTGCTTCCTACACACACAGATAATATCTAGTTCAACTCTGCATAGGAAACTGACAAGAACAGTAGCACCTATTCAGTGCAATACACTGTACTTGCTGGGAACAGACGGGAGTGCTATTTGCACTGTGTATGGCAATGGGAGCACATTGTGAC
The DNA here is from genome assembly GCF_949786415.1 of Peromyscus eremicus. Taxonomy (NCBI): domain Eukaryota; kingdom Metazoa; phylum Chordata; class Mammalia; order Rodentia; family Cricetidae; genus Peromyscus; species Peromyscus eremicus. Next base: position 26,093 of record NW_026734441.1, on the reverse strand, counting down.
TTTCCTTACCAGAAAACAACTCTTGCTCATAGGACTACAAACTGCATGTGAATCAACTCCATTTAGGACTGGGAAACAAATGCTAGCTCGCCTTACAAGAAACACACTCTGCTTTTGAGAAAAGAGCACTCTTCTACTCTACGGTGTTTCCTATGGTGTCCAAACAGTGAGCTTGCTCAGAACAAAAGAACTGTGCTTCCTACACACATGGACCATATCTAGTTCAACTCTGCTTAGGAAACTGACAAGAACATTAACTCCTGTTCAGTCAAATACACTGTACTTGCTGGGCACAGATGCGAGTGCTATTTGCACTGTGTATGGCAATTGCAGCACAATAGTGACTCTTCTTACCAGAAAACAACTCTTGCTCATAGGACCAAAAACTGCATGTGATTCAACTCCATTTAGGACTGGGAAACAAACGCGAGCTCGCTTTACAAAAAACACACTGTGCTTTAGAGATAAGAGCACTCTTCTACTCTACTCTGTTTCCTATAGGGCCAGAACAGTGAGCTTGCTCAGAACAAAAGAACTGTGCTTCCTACACACGGGCCATATCTAGTTCAACTCTGCTTAGGAAACTGACAAGAACAGTAGATCCTCTTCATTCCAATACACTGTACTTGCTGGGAACAAACGCGAGTGCTATTTGCACTGTGTATGGCATTTGGAGCGCAATAGTGACTCTTCTTACCAGAAAACAACTCTTGCTCGTAGGAACAAAAACTGCCTGTGACTCAACTCTATTTAGGACTGGGAAACAAATGCAAGCTCGCCTTACAAGAAATACACTCTACTTTAGAGAAAAGAGCACTCTTCTACTCTACTGTGTTTCCTATACGGCCAGAACAGTGAGCTTGCTCAGAACATAATAACTGTGCTTCCTACACACCGGCCATATCTAGTTCAACTCTGCTTAGGAACCTGACAAGAACAGTAGATCGTCTTCAGTCCAATACACTGTACTTGCTGGGAACAGACACGAGTGCTATTTGCACTGTGTATGGCAATGGGAGCACAATGTGACTTTCCTTACCAGAAAACAACTCTTGTTCTTAGGATCTGAAACTGCATGTGATTCAACTCCATTTAGGACTGGGAAACAAACGATAGCTCACCTTACAAGAAACACACTCTGCTTTAGAGAAAAGAGCACTCATCTTCTCTACTGTATTTCCTATAGGGCCAGAACAGTGAGCTTGCTCAGAACATAAGAACTGTGCATCCTACACACACGGGCCATATCTAGTTCAACTCTGCTTAGGAAACTGACAAGAACAGTAGCTCCTCTTCAGTCTGATACACTGTACTTGCTGGGAAAAGAAACGAGTGCTATTTGCAGGGTGTATGGCAATGGGAGTGCAATAGTGACTTTCCTTACCAGAAAACAACTCTTGCTCGTAGGACCATAAACTGCATGTGATTCAACTCCATTTAGGACTGGGAAACAAACGCTAGCTCGCCTTACAAGAAACACACTCTGCTTTAGAGAAAAGAGCACTCTTCTACTCTACTGTGTTTCCTATGGGGTCCGAACAGTGATCTTGCTCAGAACAAAAGAACTGTGCTTCCTACACACATGGGCATATCTAGTTCAATTCTGTTTAGGAACCTGACAAGAACAGTAGATCCTCTTCAGTTCAATACACTGTACTTGCTGGGAACAGACGCCAGTGCTATTTGTCCTGAGTATGGCAATGGCAGTGCAATAGTGACTCTTCTTACCATAAAACAACTCTTGCTCATAGGACCAGAAACTGCATGTGATTCCACTCCATTTAGGACTGGGAAACAAACGCTCGCTCGCCTTACAAGAAACACACTCTGCTTTAGAGAAAAGAGCACTCTTCTACTCTACAGTGTTTCCTATGGGGTCCAAACAGTGAGCTTGCTCAGAACAAAAGAACTGTGCTTCCTACACACACGGATAATATCTAGTTCAACTCTGCTTAGGAAACTGGCAAGAACAGTAGCTCGTCTTCAGTCTGATACACTGTACTTGCTGGGAACAGATGCGAGTGCTATTTGCACTGTGTATGGCAATTGGAGCACAATAGTGACTCTTCTTACAGAAAACAACTCTTGCTCGTAGGACCAAAAACTGCATGTGACTCAACTCCATTTAGGACTGGGAAACAAACACGAGCTCGCCTTACAAAAAACACACTCTGCTTTAGAGAAAAGAGCACTCTTCTACTCTACTGTGTTTCCTATAGGGCCAGAACAGTGAGCTTGCTCAGAACAAAACAAATGTGCTTCCTACACACGGGCCATATCTAGTTCAACTCTGCTTAGGAAACTGACAAGAACAGTAGATCCTCTTCATTCCAATACACTGTACTTGCTGGGAACAGACGCGAGTGCTATTTGCACTGTGTATGGCATTTGGTGCTCAATGGTGACTCTTCTTACCAGAAAACAACTCTTGCTCATAGGACTACAAACTGCATGTGATTCAACGCCATTTAGGACTGGGAAACAAATGCTAGCTCGCCTTACAAGAAACACACTCTGCTTTTGAGAAAAGAGCACTCTTCTACTCTACGGTGTTTCCTATGTGGTCCGAACAGTGAGCTTGCTCAGAACAAAAGAACTGTGCTTCCTACACACACGGCCATATCTAGTTCATATCTGCTAGTAACCTGACAAGAACAGTAGCTCCTCTTCAGTCCAATACACTGTACTTGCTGGGAACAGACAACAGTGCTATTTGTCATGTGTTTGGCAATGGCAGCGCAATAGTGACTATTCTTACCATTAAACAACTCTTGCTCGTAGGACCAGAAACTGCATGTGATTTCACTCCATTTAGGACTGGGAAACAACCGCTAGCTCGCATTACAAGAAACACACTCTGCTCTAGTGAAAAGAGCACTCTTCTACTCTACTGTGTTTCCTATGGGGTTCAAACAGTGAGCTTGCTCAGAACAAAAGAACTGTGCTTCCTACACACACGGACCATATGTAGTTCAACTCTGCTTAGGAAACTGACAAGAACAGTAGCTCCTATTCAGTCCAATACACTGTACTTGCTGGGAAAAGACGCGAGTGCTATTTGCCCTGTGTATGGCAATGGGAGCGCAATAGTGACATTCCTTACCAGAAAACAACTCTTGTTCGTAGAACTAGAAACTGCATGTGATTCAACTCCATTTAGGACTGGGAAACACACGCTAGCTCGCCTTACAAGAAACACACTCTGCTTTTGAGAAAAGAGCACTCTTCTATTCTACTGTGTTTCCTATGGGGTCCAAACAGTGAGCTTGCTCAGAACAAAAGAACTGTGCTTCCTACACACACGGGCCATATCTAGTTCAACTCTGCTTAGGAACCTGACAAGGACAGTAGATACTCTTCAGTCCAATACACTGAACTTGCTGGGAACAGACACGAGTGCTATTTGCACTGTGTATGGCAATGAGAGCACAATAGTGACTTTCCTTACCAGAACACAACTCTTGCTCATAGGAGCACAAACCGCATGTTATTCAACGCCATTTAGGACTGGGAAACAAATGCTAGCTCGCCTTAAAAGAAACACACTCTGCTTTTGAGAAAAGAGCACTCTTCTACTCTACTGTGTTTCCTATGGGGTCCGAACAGTGAGCTTGCTCAGAACAAAAGAACTGTGCTTCCTACACACACGGGCCATATCTAGTTCAACTCTGGTTAGAAAACTGACAAGAACACTATCTCCTCTTCTGTCCAATACACTGTACTTGCTGGGAACAGACGCGAGTGCTATTTGCACTGTGTATGGCAATGAGAGCGCAATAGTGACTCTTCTTACCAGAAAACAACTCTTGCTCATAGGACCAGAAACTTCATGGGATTCAACTTCGTTTCTGACTGGGAAACAAACACTAGCTAGCCTTACAAGAAACACACTCTGCTTTTGAGAAAAGAGCACTCTTCTACTCTACTGTGTTTCCTATAAGGCCAGAAGAGTGAGCTTGCTTAGAACAAAAGAACTGGCAAGAACAGTAGCTCCTCCTCAGTCCAATACACTGTACTTGCTGCGAACAGACGCCAGTGCTATTTGTCCTGTGTATGGCAATGGCAGCGCAATAGTGAGTCTTCTTACCAGAAAACAACTCTTGCTCGTAGTACCAAAAACTGCATGGGATTCAACTCCATTTAGGAATGCAAAACAAACGCTAGCTCGCCTAACAAGAAACACACTCTGCTTTAGAGAAAAGAGCACTCTTCTACTCTACTGTGTTTCCTATGGTGTCCAAACAGTGAGCTTGCTCAGAACAAAAGAACTGTGCTTCCTACACACACGGATAATATCTAGTTCAACTCTGCTTAGGAAACTGACAAGAACAATAGCACCAATTCAGTGCAATACACTGTACTTGCTGGGAACAGACGCGAGTGCTATTTGCACTGTGTATGGCAATGGGAGCACAATGTGACTTTCCTTACCAGAAAACAACTCTTGTTCGTAGGACCAGAAACTGCATGTCATTCAACTCCATTTAGGACTGGGAAACAAACGCTAGCTTGCCTTACAAAAAACACACTCTGCTATTGAAAAATAGCACTTTTCTACTCTACTGTGTTTCCTATCGGGTCCGAACAGTGAGCTTGCTCAGAACAAAAGAACTGTGCATCCTACACACACGGCCATATCTAGTTCAATTCTGCTTAGGAACCTGACAAGAGCAGTAGATCCTCTTCAGTCCAATACACTGTACTTGCTGGGAAGAGAAGCCAGTGCTATTTGTCCTGTGTATGCAATGGCAGCGCAATAGTGACTATTCTTAACATAAAACAACTGTTGCTCGTAGGACCAGAAACTGCATGTGATTCTACTCCATTTAGGACTGGGAAACAAACGCTAGCTCGCCTTACAAGAAGCAGACTCTGCTTTAGAGAAAAGAACACTCTTCTACTCTACGGTGTTTCCTATGGGGTCCAAACAGTGAGCTTGCTCAGAACAAAAGAACTGTGCTTCCTACACACACGGACCATATGTAGTTCAACTCTGCTTAGGAAACTGACAAGAACAGTAGCTCCTATTCAGTCCAATACACTGTACTTGCTGGGAAAAGACGTGAGTGCTATTTACCCTGTGTATGGCAATGGGAGCGCAATAGTGACTATCCTTACCAAAACACAACTCTTGTTCGTAGGACCAGAAACTGCATGTGATTCAACTCCATTTAGGACTGGGAAACAAACGATAGCTTGCCTTACAAAAAACACACTCTGCTTTTGAGAAAAGAGCACTATTCTACTCTACTGTGTTTCATTTTGGGTCCGAACAGTGAGCTTGCTCAGAACAAAAGAACTGTGCTTCCTACACACACGGCCATAGCTAGTTCAATTCTGCTTAGGAACCTGACAAGAACAGTAGATCCTGTTCAGTCCAATACACTGTACTTGCTGCGAACAGACGCCAGTACTATTTGTCCTGTGTATGAAAATGGCAGCACAATAGTGACTATTCTTACCATAAAACAACTCTTGCTCGTAGGACAGAAACTGCATGTGATTCCACTCCATTTAGGACTGGGAAACAAAGGCTAGCTCCCCTTACAAGAAACACACTGCTTTAGAGAAAAGAGCACTCTTCTACTTTACTGTCTTTCCTATGGCTTCCAAACAGTGAGCTTGCTAGGAACAAATGTACTGTGCTTCCTACACACAAGGACCATATGTAGTTCAACTCTGCTTAGGAAACTTACAAAAACAGTAGTTCCTATTCAGTCCAATACACTGTACTTTCTGGGAAAAGAAGCGAGTGCTATTTGCACTGTGTATGGCAATGGGAGAGCAATAGTGATTTTCCTTACCAGAAAACAACTCTTGCTCCTAGTACCAAAAACTGCATGGGATTCAACTCCATTTAGGAATGCAAAACAAACGCTAGCTCACCTTACAAGAAACACACTCTGCTTTAGAGAAAAGAGCACTCATCTACTCTACTGTGTTTCCTATAGAGCCAGAACAGTGAGCTTGCTCAGAACATAAGAACTGTGCATCCTACACACACGGGCCATGTCTAGTTCAACTCTGCTTAGGAAACTGACAAGAACAGTAGCTCCTATTCAGTCCAATACACTGTACTTGCTGGGAACAGACGCGAGTGCTATTTGCACTGTGTATGGCATTTGGAGCGCAATAGTGACTCTTCTTACCAGAAAACAACTCTTGCTCGTAGGACCAAAAACTGCCTGTGACTCAATTCTATTTAAGACTGGGAAACAAATGCGAGCTCGCCTTACAAGAAATACACTCTACTTTAGAGAAAAGAGCACTCTTCAACTCTACTGTGTTTCCTATAGGGCCAGAACAGTGATCTTGCTCATAATATAATAACTGTGCTTCCTACACACACAGGCCATATCTATTTCAACTCTGCTTAGGAACCTGACAAGAACCGTATATCCTCTTCAGTCCAATACACTGTACTTGCTGGGAACAGACGCGAGTGCTATTTGCCCTGTGTATGGCAATGGCAGCACGATAGTGATTCTTCTTACCAGAAAACAACTCTTGCTCGTAGTACCAGAAACTGCATGGGTTTCAACTCCATTTTGGACTGCGAAACAAACGCTAGCTCGCCTTACAAGAAACACACTCTGCTTTAGAGAAAAGAGCACTCTTCTACTCTACTGTGTTTCCTATGGTTTCCAAACAGTGAGCTTGCTCAGAACAAAAGAACTGTGCTTCCTACACACACGGATAATATCTAGTTCAACTCTGCTTAGGAACCTGACAAGAACAATAGCACCTATTCAGTGCAATACACTGTACTTGCTGGGAACAGACGCGAGTGCTATTTGCACTGTGTATGGCAATGGGAGCACAATGTGACTTTCCTTATCAGAAAACAACTCTTGTTCGTAGGACCAGAAACTGCATGTGATTCAACTCCATTTAGGACTGGGAAACAAACGATAGCTTGCCTTACAAGAAACACACTCTGCTTTAGAGAAAAGAGCACTCATCTACTCTACTGTGTTTCCTATATGGCCAGAACAGTGAGCTTGCTCAGAACATAAGAACTCTGCTTCCTACACACGGGCCATATCTAGTTCAACTCTGCTTAGGAAACTGACAAGAACAGTAGCCTCTCTTCAGTCCGATACACTGTACTTGCTGGGAACAGACGCGAGTGCTATTTGCACTGTGTATGGCAATGGGAGCACAATAGTGACTTTCCTTACCAGAAAACAACTCTTGCTCGTAGGACCAGAAACTACATGTGATTCAACTCCATTTATGACTGTGAAACAAACGCTAGCTCGCCTTACAAGAAACACACTCTGCTTTTGAGAAAAGAGCACTCATCTACTCTACTGTGTTTCCTATGGGGTCCGAACAGTGAGCCTGCTCAGAACAAAAGAATTGTTCTTCCTACACGCATGGCCATATATAGTTCAATTCTGCTTAGGAACCTGACAAGAACAGTAGATCCTCTTCAGTCCAATACACTGTACTTGCTGGTAACAGACAACAGTGCTATTTGTCATGTGTATGGCAAAGGCAGCGCAATAGTGACTATTCTTACCATAAAACAACTCTTGCTCATAGGACCAGAAACTGCATGTGATTCAACTCCATTTAGTACTGGGAAACAAACGCTAGCTTGCCTTACAAGAAACACACTCTGCTTTAGAGAAACGAGCACTCTTCTACTCTACAGTGTTTCCTATAGGGCCAGAAGAGTGAGCTTGCTCAGAACAAAAGAACTGTGCTTCCTACACACGGGCCATGTCTAGTTCAACTCTGCTTAGGAAACTGACAAGAACAGTAGCTCCTATTCAGTCCAATACACTGTACATGCTGGGAACAGACGCGAGTGCTATTTGCACTGTGTATGGCATTTGGAGCGCAATAGTGACTCTTCTTACCAGAAAACAACTCTTGCTCGTGGACCAAAAACTGCCTGTGACACAATTCTATTTAGGACTGGGAAACAAATGCGAGCTTGCCTTACAAGAAATACACTCTACTTTAGAGAAAAGAGCACTCTTCAACTCTACTGTGTTTCCTATAGGGCCAGAACAGTGAGCTTGCTCAGAATATAATAACTGTGCTTCCTACACCCACAGGCCATATCTATTTCAACTCTGCTTAGGAAACTGACAAGAACAGTAGATCCTCTTCAGTCCAATACACTGTACTTGCTGGGAACAGACGCGAGTGTTATTTGCACTTGTGTATGGCAATGAGAGCGCAATAGTGACTTTCCTTACCAGAAAACAACTCTTGCTCATAGGACTACAAACTGCATGTCATTCAACTCCATTTAGGACTGGCAAACAAATGCTAGCTCGCCTTACAAGAAACACACTCTGCTTTTGAGAAACGAGCACTCTTCTACTCTACGGTGTTTCCTCTGGGGTCCAAAGAGTGAGCTTGCTCAGAACAAAGTAACTGTGCTTCCTACACACATGGACCATATCTAGTTCAACTCTGCTTAGGAATCTGACAAGAACAGTAGCTCCTGTTCAGTCTAATACACTGTACTTGCTGGGCACAGACGCGAGTGCTATTTGCACTGTGTATGGCAATTGGAGCACAATAGTGACTCTTCTTACCAGAAAACAACTCTTGCTTGTAGGACCAAAAACTGCATGTGACTCAACTCCATTTAGGACTGGGAAACAAATGCGAGCTCGCCTTACAAGAAACACACTCTGCTTTAGAGAAAAGAGCACTCTTCTACTCTACTGTGTTTCCTATCGGGCCACAACAGTGAGCTTGCTCAGAACAAAAGAACTGTGCTTCCTACACACGGGCCATATCTAGTTCAACTCTGCTTAGGAAACTGACAAGAACAGTAGATCCTCTTCATTCCAATACACTGTACTTGCTGGGAACAGAAGCGAGTGCTATTTGCACTGTGTATGGCATTTGGAGCGCAATAGTGACTCTTCTTACCAGAAAACAACTCTTGCTCGTAGGACCAAAAACTGCCTGTGACTCAACTCTATTTAGGACTGGGAAACAAATGCGAGCTCGCCTTACAAGAAATACACTCTACTTTAGAGAAAAGAGCACTCTTCAACTCTACTGTGTTTCCTATAGGGCCAGAACAGTGAGCTTGCTCAGAACATAATAACTGTGCTTCCTACACACACCGGCCATATCTATTTCAACTCTGCTTAGGAACCTGACAAGAACAGTAGATCCTCTTCAGTCCAATACACTGTACTTGCTGGGAACAGAAGCCAGTGCTATTTGCACACTGTATGGCAATGAGAGCGCAATAGTGACTTTCCTTACCAGAAACAACTCTTGCTCATAGGAATACAAACTGCATGTGATTCAACTCCATTTAGGACTGGGAAACAAATGCTAGCTCGCGTTATAAGAAACACACTCTGCTTTTGAGAAAAGAACACTCTTCTACTCTACTGTGTTTCCTATGGGGTCTGAACAGTGAGCTTGCTCAGAACAAAAGAACTGTGCTTCCTACACACAAGGCCATATCTAGTTCAATTCTGCTTAGGAACCTGACAAGAACAGTAGATCCTCTTCAGTCCAATACACTGTACTTGCTGGGAACAGACGCGAGTGCTATTTGCACTGTGTATGACAATGGCAGCGCAATAGTGACTCTTCTTACCATAAAACAACTCTTGCTCCTAGGACCAGAAACTGCATGTGATTCAACTCCATTTAGGACTGGGAAACAAATGCTATCTCGCCTTACAAGAAACACACTCTACTTTAGAGAAAAGAGCACTCTTCTACTCTACTGTGTTTCCTATAGGGCCAGAACAGTGAGCTTGCTCAGAACAAAAGAACTGTGCTTCCTACACATGGGCCATATCTAGTTCAACTCTGCTTAGAAAACTGACAATAACAGTAGCTCCTCTTCAGTCCAATACACTGTACTTGCTGGGAACAGACGCGAGTGCTATTTGCACTGTGTATGGCAAGGGAACGCAATAGTGACTCTTCTTACCAGAAAACAACTCTTGCTTGCAGGACCAGAAACTGCATGGAATTCAACTCCGTTTCTGACTGGGAAACAAACACTAGCTAGCCTTATAAGAAACACACTCTGCTTTTGAGAAAAGAGCACTCTTCTACTCTACTGTGTTTCCAATGGAGTCCGAACAGTGAGCTTGCTCAGAACAATAGAACTGTGCTTACTACACACACAGGTCATATCTAGTTCAACTCTGCTTAGGAAACTGACAAGAACAGAAGCTCCTCTTCTTTCCCATACACTGTACTTGCTGGAAGCAGTCGCGAGAGCTATTTGCACTGTATATGACATTGGGAGCTCAATAGTGACTCTTCTTACCAGAAAACAACTCTTGCTCGTAGGACCAGAAACTGCATGGGATTCAACTTCATTTCTGACTGGGAAACAAACACTAGCTAGCCTTACAAGAAACACACTCTGCTTTTGAGGAAAAGAGCACGCTTCTACTCTACTCTGTTTCCTAGGGCCAGAACAGTGAGCTTGCTCAGAACAAAAGAACTGTGCTTCCTGAACACACGGGCCATATCTAGTTCAACTCTGCTCAGGAAACTGACAAGAACAGTAGACCCTCTTCAGTCCAATACACTGTACTTGCTGGGAACAGACGCCAGTGCTATTTGCACTGTGTATGGCAATTGGACCACAATAGTGACTCGTCTTACCAGAAAACAACTCTTGCTCATAGGACAAAAAACTGCATGTGACTCATCTCCATTTAGGACTGGGAAACAAACTCTAGCTCGCTTTACAAGAAACACACTCTGCTTTTGAGAAAAGAGCACCCTTCTACTCTACTGTGTTTCCTATAGGGCCAAAACAGTGAGCTTGCTCAGAAAAAAAGAACTGTGCTTCCTACACACACGGGCCATATCTAGTTCAACTCTGCTTAGGAACCTGACAAGAACAGTAGATCTTCTTCAGTCCAATACACTGTACTTGCTGGGAACAGACGCCAGTGCTATTTGTCCTGTGTATGGCAATGGCAGCGCAATAGTGAGTCTTCTTACCAGAAAACAACTCTTGCTCGTAGTACCAAAAACTGCATGGGATTCAACTCCATTTAGGACTGCGAAACAAACGCTAGCTCGACTTACAAGAAACACACTCTGCTTTTGAGAAAAGAGCACTCTTCTACTCTACTGTGTTTCCTATGGGTTCCAAGAGTGAGCTTGCTCAGAACAAAAGAACTGTGCTTCCTACACACACGGATCATATCTAGTTCAACTCTGCTTAGGAAACTGACAAGAACAGTAGCACCTATTCAGTCCAATACACTGTACTTGCTGGGAACACATGAGAGTGCTATTTGCACTGTGTATGGCAATGGGAGCGCAATGTGACTTTCCTTACCAGAAAACAACTCTTGTTCGGAGGACCAGAAACTGCATGTGATTCAACTCCATTTAGGACTGGGAAACAAACGCTAGCTTGCCTTACAAAAAACACGCTCTGCTTTTGAGAAAAGAGCACTTTTCTACTCTACTGTGTTTCCTATGGGGTCTGAACTGTGAGCTTGCTTAGAACAAAAGAACTGTGCTTCCTACACACATGGCCATATCTAGTTCAATTCTGCTTAGGAACCTGACAAGAACAGTAGATCCTCTTCAGTCCAATACACTGTACTTGCTGGGAAGAGACGCCAGTGCTATTTGTCCTGTGTATGGCAATGGCAGCGCAATAGTGACTATTCTTAACATAAAACAACTCTTGCTCGTAGGACCAGAAAGTGCATGTGATTCAACTCCGTTTAGGACTGGGAAACAAACGCTAGCTCACCTTACAAGAAACACACTCTGCTTTAGAGAAAAGAGCACTCTTCTACTCTACTGTGTTTTTTATGGGGTCCAAACAGTGAGCTTGCTCAGAACAAAAGAACTGTGCTTCCTACACACACGAACCATATGTAGTTCAACTCTGCTTAGGAAACTGACAAGAACAGTAGCTCCTATTCAGTCCAATACACTGTACTTGCTGGGAAAAGCCTCGAGGGCTATTTGCCCTGTGTATGGCAATTGGAGCGCAATAGTGACTTTCCTTACCAGAAAACAACTCTTGTTCGTAGGACCAGAAACTGCATGTGATTCAACTCCATTTAGGACTAGGAAACAAACGCTAGCTCGCCTTACAAGACACACTCTGCTTTTGAGAAAAGAGCACTCTTCTACTCTACTGTGTTTCCTATTAAGTCTGAACAGTGAGCTTGCTCAGAACAAAAGAAATGTCCTTCCTACACACACGGCCATATCTAGTTCAATTCTGCTTAGGAACCTAACAAGAGCAGTAGATCCTCTTCAGTCCAATACACTGTACTTGCTGGGAACAGACGCCAGTGCTATTTGTCCTGTGTATGGCAATGGGAGCGCAGTAGTGACTCTTCTTACAAGAAAACAACTCTTGCTCGTAGGACCAGAAACTGCGTGTGATTCAACTCTGTTTCTGACTGGGAAACAAACACTAGCTAGCCTTACAAGAAACACACTCTGCTTTTGAGATAAGAGCACTCGCCTACTCTACTGTGTTTCCTATGTGGTCCGAACAGCGAACTTGCTCAGAACAAAAGAACTGTGCTTCCTACACACAGGGGCCATATCTAGTTCAACTCTGCTTAGGAACCTGACAAGAACAGTAGATCCTCTTCAGTCCAATACACTGTACATGCTGGGAACAGAAGCCATTGCTATTTGCCCTGTGTATGAAAATGGGAGCGTAATAGTGACTCTTCTTAAAAAAAACAACTCTTCCTCATAGGATCAGAAACTGCATGGGATTCAACTCCATCTATGACTTTGAAACGAATGCTAGCTCGCCTTAAAAGAAACACACTCTGCTTTTGAGAAAAGAGCACTCTTCTACTCTACTGTGTTTCCTATGGGGTCCGAACAGTGAGCTTGCTTAGAAAAAAAGAACTGTGCTTACTACACACACGTGTCTTATCTAGTTCAACTCTGCTTAGGAAACTGACAAGAACAGTAGCTCCTCTTCTTTCCAATACACTGTACTTGCTGGGAGCAGACGCGAGTGCTATTTGCACTGTGTGTGGCTAAAGGAGCACAATAGTTACTTCCTTACCAGAAAACAACTCTTGCTCGTAGGACCAAAAACTGCATGTGATTCAACTCCATTTTGGACTGGGAAACAAACGCTAGCTCGTCTTAAAAGAAATACACTCTGCTTTTGAGAGCAGAATACTCTTCTACTCTACTGTGTTTCCTATGGGGTCTGAACAGTGAGCTTGCTCAGAACAAAAGAACTGTGCTTCCTACACACACGGGCCATATGTACTTCAACTCTGCCTAGGAAACTGACAGGAACAGTAGCTCCTCTTCAGTCCAATACACTGTACTTGCTGGGAGCAGAAGCGAGTGCTTTTTGCACTGTATATGACATTGGGAGCTCAATAGTGACTCTTCTTACCAGGAAACAACTCTTGATTGTAGGACCAAAAACTGCATGTGATTCAACTCCATTTAGGACTCGGAAACAAACGCTAACTTGCCTTACAAGAAACACACTCTGCTTTTGAGAAAAGAGCATGCTTCTACTCTACTGTGTTTCCTATAGGGCCAGAACAGTCACCTTGCTCAGAACAAAAGAACTGTGCTTCCTACACACACGGGCCATATCTAGTTCAACTCTGCTTAGGAAACTGACAAGAAGAGTAGATCCTCTTCAGTCCAATACACTGTACATGCTGGGAACAGACGCCCGTGCTATTTGCCCTGTGTATGACAATGGGAGCACAATAGTGACTCTTCTTACCAGAAAACAACTCTTGCTCGTAGGACCAGAAACTGCATGGGATTCATCTCCATTTAGGACTGGGAAAAATGCTAGCTTGCCTTACAAGAAACACACTCTGCTTTTGAGAAAAGAGCACTCTTCTACTCTACTGTGTTTCCTATGGGGTCCGAACAGTGAGCTTGCTCAGAACAAAAGAACTGTGCTTCCTACACACACAGGCCATATCTAGTTCAACTCTGGTTAGAAAACTGACAAGAACACTATCTCCTCTTCTGTCCAATACGCTGTACTTGCTGGGAATAGACGCGAGTGCTATTTGCACTGTGTATGGCAATGGGAGCGCAATAGTGACTCTTCTTACCAGAAAACAACTCTTGCTCGTAAGACCAGAAACTGTATGGGATTCAACTCCGTTTCTGACTGGGAAACAAACACTAGCTAGCCTTACAAGAATCACACTCTGCTTTTGAGAAAAGAGCACTCTTCTACTGTACTGTGTTTGCTATAAGACCAGAAGAGTGCGCTTGCTTAGAACAAAAGAACTGTGCTTCCTACACACACGGGCCATATCTAGTTCAACTCTGCTTAGGAAACTGACAAGAACAGTAGATCCTCCTCAGTCCAATACACTGTACATGCTGGGAACAGACACCCGTGCTATTTGCCCTGTGTATGACAATGGGAGCGTAATTGTGACTCTTCTTACCAGAAAACAACTCTTGCTCGTAGTACCAGAAACTGCATGGGATTCAACTCCATTTATGACTGCGAAACGAATGCTAGCTCGCCTTACAAGAAACACACTCTGCTTTTGAGAAAAGAGCACACTTCTACTCTACTGTGTTTCCTATGGGGTCCGAATAGTGAGCTTGCTCAGAACAAAAGAACTGTGTTTCCCACACACAGGCCATATCTAGTTCAACTCTGCTTAGGAAACTGACAAGAAGAGTAGATCCTCTTCCGTCCAATACACTTTACATGCTGGAAACAGACGCCCGTGCTATTTGCCCTGTGTACGACAATGGGAGCACAATAGTGACTCTTCTTACCAGAAAACAACTCTTGCTCGTAGGACCAGAATCTGCATGGGATTCAACTCCATTTAGGACTGGGAAACAAACGCTAGCTCCCCTTACAAGAAACACACTCTGCTTTTGAGAAAAGAGCACTCTTCTACTCTACTGTGTTTCCTATGGGGTCCGAACAGTGAGCTTGCTCAGAACAAAAGAACTGTGCTTCCTACACACATGGGCCATATCTAGTTCAACTCTGCTTCGGAAACTGACAAGAACAGTAGCTCCTCTTCAGTCCAATACACTGTACTTGCCGGGAGCAGACGCAAGTGCTATTTGCACTGTGTATGGCAATGGGAGCGCAATAGTGACTCTTCTTACCAGAAAACAACTCTTGCTGGTAGGACCAGAAACTGCATATGATTCAACTCTGTTTCTGACTGGGAAACAAACACTAGCTAGCCTTACAAGAAACACACTCTGCTTTTGAGAAAAGAGCACTCGCCTACTCTACTGTGATTCCTATGGGGTCCGAACAGTGAGTTGCTCAGAACAAAAGAACTGTGCTTCCTACACACATGGGCCATATCTAGTTCAACTCTGCTTCGGAAACTGACAAGAACAGTAGCTCCTCTTCAGTCCAATACACTGTACTTGCTGGGAGCAGACGCGAGTGCTATTTGCACTGTGTATGGCAAAGGGAGCACCATAGTGACTATCCTTACCAGAAAACAACTCTTGCTCGTAGTACCAGAAATTGCAGGTGATTCAATTAAATGTAGGACTGGGAAACAAACGCTAGCTCCCCTTACAAGAAACACACTCTGCTTTTGAGAAAAGAGCATTCTTCTACTCTACTGTGTTTCCTAAAGGGCCAGAACAGTGAGCTTGCTCAGAACAAAAGAACTGTGCTTCCTACACACGGGCCATATCTAGTTCAACTCTGCTTAGGAAACTGACAAGAACAGTAGCACCTATTTAGTCCAATACACTGTACTTGCTAGGAGCAGACGCGAGTGCTATTTGCACTGTGTATGGCAATGAGAGCGCAATAGTGACTCTTCTTACCAGAAAACTACTCTTGCTCGTAGGACCAGAAACTGCATGGGATTCAACTTCATTTCTCACTGGGAAACAAACACTAGCTAGCCTTACAAGAAACACACTCTGCTTTTGAGAAAAGAGCACTCTTCTACTCTACTGTGTTTCCTATAGGTTCAGAACAGTGAGCTTGGTCATAACAAAAGAACTGTGCTTCCTACACACACGGGCCATATCTAGTTCAACTCTGCATAGGAAACTGACAAGAACAGTAGCGCCTCTTCAGTCCAATACACTGTACTTGCTGGGAGCAGACGCGAATGCTATTTGCCCTGTGTATGGCAATGGGAGCACCATAGTGACTTTCCTTACCAGAAAACAACTCTTGCTCGTAGTACCAGAAACTGCATGTGATTCAATATCGTTTAGGACTGGGAAAAAAACGCCAGCTCGCCTTACAAGAAACACACTCTGCTTTTGAGAAAAGAGCACTCTTCTGCTCTACTGTGTTTCCTAAAGGGCCAGAACAGTGAGCTTGCTCAGAACAAAAGAACTGTGCTTCCTACACACACGTGCCATATCTAGTTCAACTCTGCTTTGGAAACTGACAAGAACAGTACATCCCCTTCAGTCCAATACATTGTACATGCTGGGAACAAACGACAGTGCTATTTGCGCTGTGTATGACAATGGGAGGGTAATAGTGACACTTATTACCAGAAAACAACTCTTGCTCATAGGACCAGAAACTGCATGGGACTCAACTCCATTTAGGACTTGGAAACAAACGCTAGCTTGCCTTACAAGAAACACACTCTGCTTTTGAGAAAAGAGCACTCTTCTACTCTACTGTGTTTCCTAAGGGGTCCGAACAGAGAGTTTGCTCAGAACAAAAGAACTGAGCTTCCTACACACATGGGCCATATCTAGTTCAACTCTGCTTCGGAAACTGACAAGAACAGTAGCTCCTCTTCAGTCCAATACACTGTACTTGCTGGGAGCAGACGTGAGAGCTATTTGCACTGTGTATGACAAAGAAAGCACCATAGTGACTTTCCTTACCAGAAAACAACTGTTGCTCGTAGTACCAGAAACTGCATGTGATTCAATTCCATTTAGGACTGGGAAACAAACGCTAGCTCCCCTTACAAGAAACACACTCTGCTTTTGAGAAAAGAGCATTCTTCTACGCTACTGTGTTTCCTAAAGGGCCAGAACAGTGAGCTTGCTCAGAACAAAAGAATTGTGCTTCCTACACACACGGGCCATATCTAGTTCAACTCTGTTTAGGAAACTGACAAGAACAGTAGCTCCTCTTCAGTCCAATACACTGTACTTGCTAGGAGCAGACATGAGTGCTATTTGCACTGTGTATGGCAATGGGAGCGAAATAGTGACTCTTCTTACCAGAAAACAACTCTTGCTCGTAGGACAAAAAACTGCATGGGATTCAACTTCATTTCTCACTGGGAAACAAACACTAGCTAGCCTTACAAGAAACACACTCTGCTTTTGAGAAAAGAGCACTCTTCCACTCTACTGTGTTTCCTATAGGTTCAGAACAGTGAGCTTGTTCAGAACAAAAGAACTGTGCTTCCTACACACACGGGCCATATCTAGTTCAACTCTGCTTAGGAAACTGACAAGAACAGTACCTCCTCTTCTGTCTAATACAATGTACTTGCTGGGAGCAGACGCGAGAGCTATTTGCACTGTGTATGACAATGGGAGCTCAATAGTGACTCTTCCCACCAGAAAACAACTCTTGCCTGTAGGACCAGAAACTGCATGTGATTCAACTCCATTTAGGACTGGGAAACAAACCCTAGCTCGCCTTAGAAGAAACACACTCTGCTTTTGAGAAAAGAGCACTCTTCTACTCTACTGTGTTTCTTATAGGGCTAGAACTGTGAGCTTGCTCAGAACAAAAGAACTGTGCTTCCTACACACACGGGCCATATCTAGTTCAACTCTGCTTAGGAAACTGACAAGAAGAGTAGATCCTCTTCAGTCCAATACACTTTACATGCTGGGAACAGACGCCCGTGCTATTTGCCCTGTGTATGGCAATGGGAGCACAATAGTGACTCTTCTTATCAGAAAACAACTCTTGCTCGTAGGACCAGAAACTGCATGGGATTCAACTCCATTTAGGACTGGGAAACAAACGCTAGCTTGCCTTACAAGAAACACACTCTGCTTTTGAGAAAAGAGCACTCTTCTACTCTACTGTGTTTCCTATGGGGTCCGAACAGTGAGCTTGCTCAGAACAAAAGAACCGTGCTTCCTACACACATGGGCCATATCTAGTTCAACTCTGCTTCGGAAACTGACAAGAACAGTAGCTCCTCTTCAGTCCAATACACTGTACTTGCTGGGAGCAAACGCGAGTGCTATTTGCACTGTGTATGGCAAAGGGAGGACCATAGTGACTTTCCTTACCAGAAAACAACTGTTGCTCGTAGTATCAGAAACTGCATGTGATTCAATTCCATTTAGGACTGGGAAACAAAGGCTAGCTCCCCTTACAAGAAACACACTCTGCTTTTGAGAAAAGAGCATTCTTCTACTCTACTGTGTTTCCTAAAGGGCCAGAACAGTGAGCTTGCTCAGAACAAAAGAACTGTGCTTCCTACACACACGGCCATATCTAGATCAAGTCTGCTTAGGAAACTGACAAGAACAGTAGCTCCTATTCAGTCCGATACACTGTACTTGCTGGGAACAGACACGAGTGCTATTTGCACTGTATATGGCATTTGGAGCGCAACAGTGACTCTTCTTACTAGAAAACAACTCTTGCTCATAGGACCAAAAACTGCATGTGACTCAACTCCATTTAGGACTGGGAAACAAACGCGAGCTCGCCTTACAAGAAACACACTCTGCTTTTAAGAAAAGTGCACTCTTCTACTCTATTGTGTTTCCCATAGGGCCAGAACAGTGAGCTTGCTCAGAAAAAAAGAACTGTGCTTCCTACACACATGGCCATATCTAGTTCAACTCTGCTTAGGAACCTGACAAGAACAGTATATCCTCCTCAGTCCAATACACTATACATGCTGGGAACAGACGCGAGTGATATTCGCCCTGTGTATGACAATGGGAGCACAATATTGACTCTTCTTAACAGAAAACAACTCTTGCTCGTAGGACCAGAAACTGCATGTGAGGCAACTCCATTTAGGACTGGGAAACAAACACTAGCTCGCCTTACAAGAAACACACTCTGATTTAGAGAAAAAAGCACTCTTCTACTCTATTGTGTTTCCTAAGAGGTCCGAACAGTGAACTTGCTCAAACCAAAAGAACTGTGCTTCCTACACACACGGCCATATCTAGTTGAATTCTGCTTATAAACCTGACAAGAACAGTAGATCCTCTTCAGTCCAATACACTGTACTTGCTGAGAACAGACTCCAGTGCTATTTGTCCTGTGTATGGCAATGGCAGCACAATATTGACTATTCTTACCAGAAAACAACTCTTGCTCGTAGGACCAGAAACTGTATGGGATTCAACTCCATTTAGGACTGGGAAACAAACGCTAGCTCTCCTTACAAGTAACACACTCTGCTTTTGATAAAAGAGCACTCTTCTACTCTACTGTGTTTCCTATGGGGTCCAAACAGTGAGCTTGCTCAGAACAAAAGAACTGTGATTCCTACACACACCGACCATATCTAGTTCAGCTCTGCTTAAGAAACTGACAAGAACAGTAACTCCTATTCAGTCCAATACACTGCACTTGCTGGGAACAGACACAAGTGCTATTTGCACTGTGTATGGCAATGGGAGCACAATAGTAACTTTCCTTACCAGAAAACAACTCTTGCTCATAGGACCGGAAACTGCCTGTGATTGAACTCCATTTAGGACTGGGAAACAAATGCTAGCTCGCCTTGCAAGAAACACACTCTGCTTTAGAGAAAAGAGCACTCTGCTACTCTACTGTGTTTCCTATGGAGTCCAAACAGTGAGCTTGCTCAGAACAAAAGATCTGTGCTTCCTACACGGGAAATATCTAGCTCAACTCTGCTTAGGAAACTGACAAGAACAGTAGCTCCTATTCAGTCCAATACACTATACTTGCTGGGAACAGATGCTAGAGCTATTTGCACTGTGTATGGCATTTGGAGCGCAATAGTGACTCTTCTTACCAGAAAACAACTCTTGCGCGTAGGACCAAAAACTGCCTGTGACTCAACTCCATTTAGGACTCGGAAACAAACACGAGCTCGCCTTACAAGAAACACACTCTGCTTTAGAGAAAAGAGCACTCTTCTACTCTACTGTGTTTCCTATGGCATCCGAACAGTGAGCTTGCTCAGAACAAAAAACTGGGCTTCCTACACACACGGCCATATCTAGTTCAAATCTGCTTAGGAACCTGACAGGAGCAGTAGATCCTCTTCCGTCCAATACACTGTACTTGCTGGGAAAAGACGCCAGTGCTATTTGTCCTGTGTATGGCAATGGCAGCGCAATAGTGACTCTTCTTACCAGAAAACAACTCTTGTTTGTAGGACCAGAAACTGCATGTGATTCAACTCCATATTGGACTGGGAAACAAACGCTAGCTCGCCTTACAAGAAACACACTCTGCTTTTGAGAAAAGAGCACTCTTCTACTATACTATGTTTCCTATAGGGCTAGAACAGTGAGCTTGCTCAGAACAAAAGAACTGTGCTTCCTACACACACGGCCATATCATATCTAGTTAAACTCTGCTTAGGAACCTGACAAGAACAGTAGATCCTCTTCAGTCCAACACACTGTGCATGCTGGGAACAGACGCGAGTGCTCTTTGCCCTGTGTATGACAATGGGAGCACAATAGTGACTCTTCTTAGCAGAAAACAACTCTTGCTTGTAGGACCAGAAACTGCATGTGATGCAACTCCATTTAGGACTGGGAAACAAATGCTAGCTTGCCTTACAAGAAACACACTCTGATTTAGAGAAAAAGGCACTCTTCTACTCTATTGTGTTTTCTAAGAGGTCCGAACAGTGAACTTGCTCAAACCAAAAGAACTGTGCTTCCTACACACACGGCCATATCTAGTTAAATTCTGCTTAGGAACCTGACAAGAACAGTAGCTCCTCTTCAGTCCAATACACTGTACTTGCTGGGAACAGACTCAGGTGCTATTTGTCCTGTGTATGGCAATGGCAGCGCAATATTTACTATTCTTACCATAAAACAACTCTTGACAATAGGACCAGAAACTGCATGGGATTCAACTCCATTTAGGACTGGGAAACAAACGCTAGCTCGCATTACAAGAAACACACTCTGCTTTTGAGAAAAGAGCACTCTCCACTCTACTGAGTTTCCTATGGAGTCCAAACAGTGAGCTTGCTCAGAACAAAAGAACTGTGCTTCCTACACACACCGACCATCTCTAGATCAACTCTGCTTAGGAAACTGACAAGAACAGTAGCTCCTCTTCAGTCCGATACACTGTATTTGCTGGGAACAGACGTGAGTGCAATTTGCACTGTGTATGGCAATGGAAGCTCAATAGTTACTTTCCTTACCAGAAAACAACTCTTGCTTGTAGGACCAGAAACTGCATGGGATTCAACTCCATTTAGTACTGGGAAACAAACGCTAGCTCGCCTTACAATAAACACTCTCTGCTTTTGAGAATAGAGCAAAATTCAACTCTACTGTGTTTCCTATGGGGTCCGAACAGTGAGCTTGCTCAGAACAAAAGAACTGTGCTTCCTACACACACGGCCATATCTAGTTCAATTATGCTTAGGAACCTGACAAGAACAGTAGATCCTATTCAGTCCAATACACTGTACTTGCTGGGAACAGACGCCAGTGGAATTTGTCCTGTGTATGGCAATGGCAGTGCAATAGTGACTCTTCTTACCATAAAACAACTCTTGCTCGTAGGACCAAAAACTGCCTGTGACAACTCCATTTAGGACTGGTAAACAAAGGCGAGCTCGCCTTACAAGAAACACACTCTGCTTTAGAGAAAAGAGCACTCTTCTACTCTACTGTGTTTCCTATGGGGTCCAAACAGTGAGCTTGCTCAGAACAAAAGAACTGTGCTTCCTACACACGCGGGACATATCTCGTTTTACTCTGCTTAGGAAACTGACAGAAACAGTAGCTCCTCTTCAGTCCGATACACTGTACTTGCTGGGAACAGACGCGAGTGCTATTTGCACTGTTTATGGCAATGGGAGCACAATAGTGACTTTCCTTACCAAAAAACAACTCTTGCTCGTAGGACCAGAAACTGCATGTGATTCAACTCCATATAGAACTGGGAAACAAACGCTAGCTCGCCTTACAAGAAATACACTCTGCTTTTGAGAAAAGAGCACTCTTCTACTCTACTGTGTTTCCTATAGGGCTAGAACAGTGAGCTTGCTCAGAACAAAAGAACTGTGCTTCCTACACACACGGCCATATCTAGTTCAACTCTGCTTAGAAACCTGACAAGAACAGTAGATCCTCTTCAGTCCAATACACTGTACATGCTGGGAACAGACGCGTGTGCTATTTGCCCTGTGTATGACAATGGGAGCACAATAGTTACTCTTCTTACCAGAACACAACTCTTGCTCGTAGGACCAGAAAGTGCATGTGATTCAACTCCATTTAGGACTGTGAAACAAACACTAACTCGCCTTACAAGAAACACACTCTGAGTTAGAGAAAAAAGCACTCTTCTACTCTATTGTGTTTCCTATGAGGTCCGAACAGTGAACTTGCTCAGAACAAAAGAACTGTGCTTCCTACACACACGGCCATATCTAGTTCAATTCTGCTTAGGAACCTGACAAGAACAGTAGATCCTCTTCAGTCCAATACACTGTAATTGCTGGAAAGATACTCCAGTACTATTTGTCCTGTGTATGGCAATGGCAGCGCAATATTGACTCTTCTTACCAGAAAACAACTCTTGCTCATAGGACCGGAAACTGCCTGTGATTGAACTCCATTTAGGACTAGGAAACAAACGCTAGCTCGCCTTACAAGAAACACACTCTGCTTTTGAGAAAAGAACACTCTTCTACACTACTGTGTTTCCTATGAGGTCCCAACAGTGTGCTTGCTGAGAACAAAAAATCGAGCTTCCTACACACACCGCCACACCTAGTTCAATTCTGCTTAGGAACCTGACAAGAACAGTAGATCTTCTTCAGTCCAATACAATGTACTGCTGGGAACAGACAACAGTGCTATTTGTCCTGTGTATGGCAATGGCAGTGCAATAGTGACTCTTCTTACCATAAAACAACTCTTGCTCGTAGGACCAGAAACTGCATGTGATTCAACTCCATTTAGGACTGGGAAACAAACACTAGCTCGCCTTACAAGAAACACACTCTCCTTTATTGAAAAGAGCACTCTTCTACTCTACTGTGTTTCCTATAGGGACAAAACAGTGATCTTGCTCAGAACAAAAGAACTGTGCTTCCTACACACGGGCCATATCTAGTTCAACTCTGCTTAGGAAACTGACAAGAACAGTAGCTCCTCTTCAGTCCGATATGCTGTACTTCCTGGGATCAGAAACGAGTGCTATTTGCACTGTGTATGACAATGGGAGCACAATAGAGACTTTCCTTACCAGAAAACAACTCTTGCTCGTAGGACAAGAAACTGCATGTGATTCAACTCAATTTAGGACTGGGAACCAAATGCTAGCTCGCCTTACGTGCAACACACTCTGCTTTTGAGGAAAGAGCACTCTATACTCTACTGTGTTTCCTATGGGTTCCGAACAGTGAGCTTGCTCAGAACAAAAAAACTGTGCTTACTACACACACGGCCATATCTAGTTCAAGTCTGCTTAGGAACCTGACAAGAACAGTAGATCCTCTTCCACCCAATACACTGTACTTGCTGGGAAAAGACGCCAGTTTTAATTTTCCTGCATATGGCAATGGCAGCTCAATAGTTACTCTTCTTACCAGAAAACAACTCTTGCTTGTAGGACCAGAAACTGCATGTGATTCAAATCCATTTAGGACTGGGAAACAAACGCTAGCTCGCCTTACAAGAAACACACTCTGCTTTTGAGAAAAGAGACCTCTTCTACTCTAAAGTGTTTCCTGTAGGGCCAGAACAGTGAGCTTGCTCAGAACAAAAGAACTGTGCTTCCAACACACACGGCCATATCTAGTTCAATTCTGCTTAGGAACCTGACAAGAACAGTAGATCCTCTTCAGTCCAATACACTGTACTTGCTGGGAACAGACGGCAGTGCTATTTGTCCTGTGTATGGCAATGGCAGCACAATATTGACTATTCTTACCATAAAAAACTCTTGCTCGTAGCACCAGAAACTGCATGTGATTCAACTCCATTTAGGACTGGGAAACAAACGCTAGCTCGCCTTACAAGAAACACACTCTGCTTTAGAGAAAAGAGCACTCTTCTACTCTCCTGTGTTTCCTATAGGGCCAGAACAGTAGCTTGCTCAGAACAAAAGAACTGTGCTTTCTACACACACGGGCCATATCTAGTTCAACTCTGCTTTGGAAACTGACAAGAACAGTAGCTCCTCTTCAGTCCAATACACTGTACTTGCTGGGAACAGACGCGAGTGCTATTTGCACTGTGTATGTCAATGGGAGCACAATAGTGACTTTCCTTACAAGAAAACAACTCTTGCTCGTAGGACCAGAAACTGTATGTGATTCAACGCCATTTAGGACTGGGAAACAATTGCTAGCTCACCTTACAAGAAACACAATCTGCTTTAGAGAAAAGAGCACTCTTCTACTCTACTGTGTTTCCTATGGGGTCCGAACAGTGAACTTGCTCAGAACAAAAAAACTGTGCTTCCTACACACACGGCCATATCTAGTTGAATTCTGCTTATAAACCTGACAAGAACAGTAGATCCTCTTCAGTCCAATACACTGTACTTCCTGGCAACAGACGCCAGTGCTATTTGTCCTGTGTATGGCAATGGCAGCGCAATAGTGACTCTTCTTACCAGAAAACAACTCTTGGTCGTAGGACAAAAAACTGCATGTGATTCAACTCCATTTAGGACTGGGAAACAATCGCTAGCTCGCCTTACAAGAAACACACTCTGCTTTAGAGAAAAGAGCACTCTTCTACTCTACTGTGTTTACTGTAGGGCCAGAACAGTGAGCTTGCTCAGAACAAAAGAACTGTGCTTCCTACACACGGGCCATATCTAGTTCAACTCTGCTTAGGAAACTGACAAGGGCAGTACCTCCTCTTCAGTCCGATACACTGTAATTGCTGGGAACAGACGCGAGTGCTATTTGCACTGTGTATGGCAATGGGAGCGCAAAGTGACTTTCCTTACCAGAAAACAACTCTTGCTTGTAGGACCAAAAACTGCATGGGATTCAACTCCATTTAGGACTGGGAAACAAATGCTAGCTCCCCTTACATGAATCACACTCTGCATTTGAGAAAAGAGCACTCTTCTACTCTACTGTGTTTCCTATGTGGTCCAAACAGTGAGCTTGCTAGGAACAAAAGAACTGTGCTTCCTACACACACGGGCCATATCTCGTTCAACTCTGCTTAGGAAACTGACAAGAACAGTAGCTCCTCTTCAGTCCGATACACTGTACTTGCTGGGAACAGACGCGAGTGCTATTTGCACTGTGTATGGCAATGGGAGCACAATAGTGACTTCCTTTCCAGAAAACAACTCTTGCTCGTAGGACCAGAAACTGCATGTGAATCCACTCCATTTAGGACTGGGAAACAAACGCTGGTCGACTTACAAGAAACACACTCTGCTTTTGAGAAAAGAGCACTGTTCTACTCTACTGGGTTTCCTATACTGCCAGAACAGTGAGCTTGCTCAGAACAAAAGAACTGTGCTTCCTACACACATGGCCATATCTAGTTCAACTCTGCTTAGGAACCTGACAAGAACAGTAGATCCTGTTCAGTCCAATAAACTGTACATACTGGGAACAGATGCCAGTGCTATTTGTCCTGTGTATGGCAAAGGCAGCGCAATAGTGACTATTCTTACCATAAAACAACTCTTGCTCGTAGGACCAAAAACTGCATGTGATTCAACTCCATTTAGGACTGGGAAACAAATGCTAGCTCGCCTTACAAGAAATACAATCTGCTTTAGAGAAAAGAGCACTCTTCTACTCTACTGTGTTTCCTATGGGGTCCAAACAGTGAGCTTGCTCAGAACAAAAAAACTGTGCTTCCTACACACACGGCCATATCTAATTCAATTCTGCTTATAAAACTGACAAGAGTAGATCCTCTTCAGTCCAATACACTCTACTTCCTGGGAACAGACGCCAGTGCTATTTGTCCTGTGTATGGCAATGACAGCACAATAGTGACTCTTC